>NC_134923.1:12850649-13150649 GCF_051014615.1 Bombus vancouverensis nearcticus
TAGACGATACAGTGACGTCGAAGCGAAATAACGAGCAGCTAATACGATCAGATCGATGTGAAATAACGTAGTCCTCTATGATCCCCTAAATTGAAAGCTTCTCGAACAAATCGTCGTAAACGATACGACGACGTTAAAGCAAGAAAACGAGGAGATTCGTCCAAAGTCTCTGGAACGTTCGATTATCCCCCAAGAGCAGACGATGACGCGTTGGCGGACGTCGATTTAACGCGACGCGTTTTGCTTCCTGTGTGTGGAAGGGAACAACGGCCTGGTTTTCGACTCGGCCGTGTGTCGTTTAAGTATTCGCGTGTGACTGTCCTAATTGCGCGATACACGCGTGTTACGCGAGCGTATCGTGCAAGCTGATGGTCCGTTCCGAGCGTTTCGCGCGAGTTAGCCGTGCGTCCACAAACGCTCGATTATTAACGATACGTGGTCTGACTGTCATCAATGATTGAGTCGACGCAACGAGACGAATACCAAACGAGCTTTATATTCTATCCCTTTGCCGAGCAAAAGCGAAGCTTCTAACACGTACACTCCGGCCCGTAAATATTAGAAAATTTGCGGGGAAAATTTGAATAGCGTTCAAATATTTTGAAACTCTTTGCAGAAGATTTAAGAAATCGCTCTTACAGCATTTTTAACTCTTCGATCTCCCATAAGTCTACTTCCTAATTACTAAAACTATAATGCATAGATACAAATGAGAAAGTACATTTAAGGGCGATAAATGACAAATAAATAAATGAGAACTAAGTAGCAATTTACTTCACCTTGTTAGAATGAACGTTTAATTTTGCGTACCACTTGTATTTTGTACATTTTTACGTTGCTGAATTTTCTAGAAATGCTACTATCTATCTAATATCTACGATCTAATGTGTAATCTAATCTTTCGAGTAATACGTAGAAATTGTCTAACAAATTAATCTAACGCATCTCCAAAAATACAATCTGAACGGCCATCGATCGATCAACAAGCTATAATTTGTGCGAAATTAATCTCGAAATCGTATACAGCCTGTAGATTTTTCAATAATGCATAAATATTCGCAGTCTGGTAATAAAAGTTATTTTATCGAGTTAGAAAAAACGTTGCAGTGAGAGAACAATTTTTCATTGTTTAACAAGCTTTACGCATTGATGCGCTTACAAAGCGTAATTATAATTTTTTCTCTTCAATTTAATCTTGCTTAGCTAACGAGGTATCTTGCAGGTACCGAGATGGCAATATAATCGCAGACAAAGTCGGTCGATTCGCTGCAGGCAGCTCGTTTAACTAAAACGTCTCATCGCGCTTAACCCGGTCGCTTAACTCCATCGCCCTATAAATATTGCTATGAATCGCTGCGTGGGTGCGATCCTTTTACTCTCGACCGCTTGCTTCTTTCAACCTCTATTTTATCTACTACAAGCGTTTCAATGTAGGAAATCGCGTCGATAGTTGTAATTTATTTGCTGCGATCGAGATTCATTCTACAAAAACTTTGATTAATTATGGTGTATCGAGATCGAAATCGACTTTACAAAAATTATAATCTTTTCTCTTTGTATAAATTTCAACGTCGCATCAACCTTTCTGGTTATTAGCGACGATAATGCGATAAATGCAGAGAGAGAGAGAGAGAGAGAGAGATTTTGTTAAATAACGATATATCTTCCAGAGGGGAGAGAACGCTTGAATCTTGATTTTTATCACAGAGATTTTCGCTTCAAGTTCCTTTTCAAAAGGTACTTGTCGCGAGAATAATTTTATTTAGCACGATTTAAAGGGATGTGTTTGACGATAATTTAACGATTGCAGATGTCGCAGACTGGTGATGGGTTAGATCTTCAGATTAGGTATGCATGTTGCTAATGCAATTTGATGTCTACGATCGAGGTTCTTGGTGACTAGATCCTTGTTAAGAAATTCCTCGTTTACTTCGAGTATATATGAGACAGCAAAGCTTTTCCGTGTGCTGTTCCACCTGAGTTGGAGATTTTTCTTGGAAAGATCTCAAAGATTACTCGTAGGAATTTTTTTCAACCTCTTTGTTAAAGGTACAAGGTACACGCGTCCTTTGCCGCCAACACGAGATGGGATCTATGCAACAGTAATAATTTTATCTTCGTTAATCGCAGAGTACTTAATTACGCATGATTTATTTCCAATATATCAAGTGGGATTTCATCATTTTTTGATCGATTAATGATAATTTGGTTCGCTCTTTTCGAGTGGTTGGTTTCTTAGAGAATTTTGTTTAACGATTATGGTTCGCATGATTGAAGTTATGTTCCGATTTTGCAAACGATGACTTGCTCGATGCTATCTTAGTGCGGTGAGCCTTTCACCGAGTACGAAGATGATTTTAAATAGAGATAATGGTAGTGCGTCTCATTAACAGAGTCGGACTGGAGATTAACAACTTTAAAGATAAAAAAAATTACTACGAGCGATCGAAGGACATTGGGCGATAGCTATTTCCATAGCAGACACTTTGTTTTAGGAATGATTCAATTATCATTAAAATACCAATTCCATGACACAGAAACGAGTATCATCCGATACGTTCCTTCTTTCATATTTAATGATCTTCCATCGATCAATGATCGACCTCATTCATCGTCGATGCACGAATAAGGTTCAAACACAGTCGATGTCGTTTGTTATGCGGACTATCGAGGAATAAATAATGGGTCTCTGGGACTTTAGAGCCTATAGAACTTAATTTTATACTATGCAATTAGTAATTGTGCTAAGTAAAAGAAAAACTATTCAGAATTTAGCTCTCAGAGAGAACGTGTATTTTCTTCGAAAGAACCGCTAAAAGCTAAAGATGCTGAGGGGAATATTATGAAATAATATTTTGAAATAGATAATTGGTTTTAAATGACTCGTTAGAGTACATTAATTAGAACCCATAAACTATCAATTTGCTATCTTGTGGCATAAATGAAAGAAGCTGTTTTTTTTAATGATAGACAGATAATATCGTTACATAAAATCGTTTCATGTTACAAAATGAATAAAAGGCGATACAAATAGATGCCTATTAATACTTGTACGCATATTTTCCAAAAGTAAATCGTCATCTCGTAACCACTAAATAGCAAATTTTGATATAAGGAGTCATATTTTTCTGAATCGCAAGCATTTTTGTATCTGTAAATTCGGCATAAACGTACGCGATGCAAACACACGCAGAATAGATATTTGGTAAGTGAAATCCAAAGACTAACGCATAGAAGACATATAATAATACGTGCAGTAAATTAAGATATAGATATACAAAGACAGATAGCGAAATAAGATATGGCTTTAAGGAATGAAGAAATTAAGATACGGACGAATATAAATAAAATTAAATTAAGATATGAACAGTTTGGACAAATTAAGCGGATTAAGATTTAGTTTTAAGGAACAGACATAGGACGGAATAGTAATAAAGATAGAGAGAAAATGTATGGAGCGCGTACATATAGAAAAATATGGTAATAGGCATAAGTCTCGATAGGACAAGCGAATACGATACAAACGATAGATGAAACGAAATTCTATTTAAATTCCATCCGTCTAGTTGTGTTTCTAAAAATATAAAAATGCATAAAAATTCGCAGTCTAATAATCGCCTTTTATTTCTGCACTCTCGTTACTTAACACGCTACGACGTTGAGTGGTTAGAAGCATCATAGCAAACAAGCCAAACCAACCAAGTTTGACATAACCGTAATTGTCGTTCCACGTAACCAGCGGTTTGCCAGGAGTAATACACGAGCACCGAAACACGGAACTTTCGGTGTTGAAAGAATCCAGGCATGCGTGACACGTGTATGTATACACGTATGTGTGTCTGTTTACGATCGTGGACGATACATCGCAATGGTATCTTACTCTCGAATCGCGAAGATCGACGAGAAGGATCCTCGACGAGTGAAATCGTCTCTGGTTCTCCCGCTTCTCTCCCCAGGCTGCTACAATTAGGGTTAATTAGCACGCGTAAGCGAGAAATCGCAATTGGAGCAGACATGTACAGCAACAGCATCAGTCGCTCTCTCCAGTCGACTTTCCATATGGTTGAGCTGGATGTCGTATAGCAAAACGCTTTGTCTTCGAACGCTCTGTCGAACGGCATGCTTCTTTGCTCGAGTATAATGAAACTTTCGAATGCGAATGGTAGTTTGCGCAGAGAAACGTAGAGGTCGATGGTCGTAATGGGTTTGCTTGAAATCTTTTCCACTTTTATTAGATTCTTTACGTTGTAATTATAGGAATCGTGGTTATCGCGTTTTGCAGAATTTAGAGGAATTGTCGAATGTTGGGATGTTTGAAAGATCGTACAGCGGAGTTGACGAATCTGCAATTTTTTCGTTCTTGAGATATATTCTACGTTGCAGCGGTAAAGTATATTTTTCTTGCATAGAACGATACGATACTTGAACGAAGTATAAGGAGACTTTAATACGTCGAAGAATGAGATGTAATTACGAGATACGATTACGTGGAGAACTGGGAATGGTCGACGATTGCAATTGCTTTCGTTATTGAAATCTTTGTAATCTCGCGATTGTTTTCTTATGTTATAATTATCTAATTTCACAGTTATTTTATTTTAAAGCATTACAATTTTTAAAAACCACTAAAAAGATCCAAAACGCTTGACATCCTCGATGAAATAGCAAAACGCTGTGTCTCGTGTACTAAACAGTGTGATTCTTCCATGAAATATAATGAAATTTTCGAATGTGAACGTTTTTCCTAATCCACGTAATCTACGTAAAACATTCATTAGGTTAAGATTCGCAATTTTGATCTATCGTTCTCCAGCGCGCTCGTTAAATTGCTATTGTCATGAACTAAAATTAAAATTTATTTTATAACATTTAAATATATAAAATTAAAATATAGTTTCAGATACACAGATATATACTTATACGTACATCGTAACTTAACACATGTATCTCTGTAAAAATTATAATACGATATCGCGCGTTTACATCGAATTTTTGGAATATCTCTATCTTAATACACGTCAGATATTGGGGTTCAAAATCGTTACCGTGGTCATTCTAATGTTGGGAATTTAAGCCCAGCACCCAAAGTCTAGATTCGTTACTCTCGATTCGTTATCGAGAAAGTTCCATGCTTCCAGATATTGCACAATGGTATAGGGTCCTGATCTTTCGTTCCCAATAAAGATTGACTTATCGCCAAGCTGTGTCACGACACGCCCAGTCCCTAACCTTGACGAATTTACGGCTTCTGGGTCCAGTTTCTCTCAGAGTACAGCGGACTGCAGCGTTTCGACCTGGCAAACTTACTCAACTCGTGTGCTGGCTACACGCAACAAAGCGACGCTTTCCAGCCAGGAATATTCTTGTAGTTTTTTGATTTTTCAGTAGTTTTTGAGCTAGACGAAATGTTAGATAAAATTAATAGACGTTTTAATAATTCGGATAGAAGAGTTTACAAGTTATTAATACTAATAGCAATACTACTTACCACTACTACTTATTACTAACAGTAATTTCTATATAAATTAAACGAGTTAATGAAATTGTTTCGATATTATTTCTTATATTCACGTTGTATTTTAATCGTGTAGATCAAAATCAATCGATATTCCTATCGAGTGATTTTCAAGTTGAAATCCTACGTTCTTCAAAAATAAAATTCCATCCTTCCGTACGTCACTTAACTTAAAAATAACGCAACCAATAGAAGCTATTTTGATCCACTCGTCAGAAAAATTGACAACGCAACGATAAACGATCAGTATTATCGAATCTTCCGTGTTTCAATTTTCCAGATAATCGACGAATTTAATTTCCTCGTGACAATTTCAACAAACATAAGAGATTCAAGCAAATAAAAATAGATACATCTGTTTATCGTACACTTTTATTTTAGGGACCGCTAGAAGGCCTAATCATCTTTCGTGATAAGTTTCGCGATAAGTTTCGAAATTATTTGTTCGAATCACTGCGATTCTAGAATACGCCCAGCGTAAGCGCGTGCCTCAAAATTTCTCTCTGTTATTTGAAATTCCATCCGATCGCTGATATTATTGGATTATCATTCTTCCCGCTTAAAACAAACATATTTTTTCTTGTCTTTAAATCGAATTTAGTTAGAATTCTGTCGTGTCGCGAAGCTAGTTCGTGATGGAATTCGAGATAACTTTTTTTTTCAAATTGCAAGGACAGTTCGCTTATTGAGAGATCTGCGTGACACTTTCCCTTGCACGCGATATCCCATTCATCGAAACGCCTAGACGACTGACTTTTCTGAATCCAGTGGCCCAAGAAGGACATTGGTACTTTCGTAGTACTTTGGTTTCCCTTTCGTTAGCAACGTTTTGGTATCTTTGGTTTTCTCTTAGATTCGTGATAGAACGAATAACGAATATTTAGATGTTCCTGTTTAAGGAAAGATTTTTACTTTGAACCTGAATTTCCGAAGAACTTAGAATCCTTCTTCCGTCTGAATATTTTACTTTTACTCAACATTTTTCAGAAATATGCTCTTGTAATGGAAGGATTACAGTTAAGCTTAATATTGGAGATCTTT
The DNA here is from genome assembly GCF_051014615.1 of Bombus vancouverensis nearcticus. Taxonomy (NCBI): domain Eukaryota; kingdom Metazoa; phylum Arthropoda; class Insecta; order Hymenoptera; family Apidae; genus Bombus; species Bombus vancouverensis. The sequence continues at coordinate 12,857,206 of NC_134923.1, forward strand.
CGAAAAGAAAGATTTCTATTCTTACTCCAAAGTTCCTTTTGAAGAGATTAAACGTATCTTGCGAGTGAAAATATTTGTTAAGATTAAAATTAGACCTTAATACCTATAATCCTCCCAGGACGCGTAAAACGTATAAAAACTTCCATACTCGTTAAATAGAAATATTAAATAAAATATTTTCCTCGGAGAGTCTTAAAATTTCTACAATGATCCTCCCAAAGCACTAAACTTCATCCACTCTGAAGCTTCCCTCAACTTTTAATCTCCCTACACACCAACCCTCCTCGTAAGTAACCCCTCAGAAAGTTACTCTAAAAAGGAACTTACCTATTAATCGTTAAATCTTTGATAACTCGAATGTATCTTATTTATCAAAGAAAAACGATATTTACTAGATCACTTACGATAAATTATAATATATTAAACGAATCTCAAGCCACAATAAATTATGACAGACTTAAGAAATAAATTGAAAATAATTAGAATAAATCATCGGGGATCAGTCTTATGATATAGGAATGAAATATAGTGACATACTAATAAATAGATAAAATGAAATTTAATTCTATAAAATATACAAACTTCTTCATTCGAATAGGAGAGGGTTTACGATTAATGTTTAACTTCCTAAGAATCAATTTATCTTAATGGAATCGATCAATTTGGCTTCTCATTTGAATATGTAGTATTTAACTCGTTATAGAAGGTTAAAAACTCAATTATTCCTCCAAACTTTCCTCATCAAATCCGAGAGCCTCGTAATCTCTCTTTCTCTTTCGCTTCCTTTCTCTGCAAGAAACCAGAAATACGCAAGACGAAGAAATATATGACAATTAGCTGTTGTTGGGTCGGTAAGATGCCCACGGAGGTATTTGAATAGAAAACTTGTATATTTACATTGGTGAATGTTACGTGAAATATTTTGAAATTTCATTAACATCGTGACAAGACTCGACTATCACGATCGTCAAAATCTATAAACAAGTCAAAAGATACTTGTTGCGAGTATATATTTAGTACATAACTAGCATACGACACGAATATCCACTTTGAGCATGTAAGAGGTGTTAAAGATGGTCCCATTAAATATTCAGGCTTACAAAAGTAGCGAATAATCGACCGTTTAAATACTTTTGTAATCTCCGTGAAATATTATACTCGTGCTAAATATCAAATAATTCCTGCATACGTTTTCAGATTCCTTTTGAACTCTATCGATATAATCACGATAATGGAGTCTGGTAATATCGTTAATGAGATTGCAAAGTGTAACGCGTACTCGAATACCTTCGTGAGTCTGTGCAAGTACACGCGTGATACGTCCTTTCTTTTATTCATTTCGTTTCTTGAGAAAACTGCATTTGTACTTCCCGAGCCTCCGAATCGAAGGTTTCATTTCGACGACGTGCCTGTTAACACGTCGTCGGACAAAAGCGAGATAGGTTCGCCAACTAAAAGCTCTGGAACTTAAGTTGGACAGCGTCGTGCTAGCTAGACGAAAGAGCATCGGCGTGTTCGCGAGCGGCTGGGCGATGGCCAGGTAGAGGGAGGTGCAAAAGGTGAAAAACACTTTGCCATCAGCATAACCGGTTCCACGTATTCCGAGCCTGCGCGTCTCACTGTTTCTCTGGCGTGGTTGGATAACAAGGATTCGACTAGCAGAGAGGGTCTCTTAACCGATCATAATCGACTTTTATCTGCTACCGGTTGTGTTATCGTCGATAGCGCAGCTTTTACGACACGTCGAAATCGTAAAATCGACCAAATTAAAATTTACGTTTAACAATCGGTTTACATTTAAATATTCGAGCTTCTGGCTAAAAGAGATTCATAGAAATATCTGAAACGGTAGAAGCTGGGAATCTCAGATAGTGTGTGTAGAATATATCTTAAACTTGTGTTTCTGGTTCTTATAAAATATCGAATATATGTGATTTTGAAATTACAGTAAATTTTTATAGTAGCTTTCGTAATATAATTGGTTCGTAAAACTGAATAAACGTCGGAGTTTACGCGTCTGTGTATAGTAAAGTTTTGCTTAATAAGAATTGATAAAAGTCTGAAAAATAAATTTAAGTACCCGGACCTCTAAGATTATAATCTCTGTCAGAATCCTGCGATTATTAAATGTCCTGCAAACTTCCGATAAACTTTGAAAATCATCTAGAATAGGTATAACAACTTTAGCTTCGATTAGACATTAATTGAAAAGGATGGAATGCCGTATTTCACAATCGATCAGATATTCAACGTGTTCGTCGATGCTGTTAGTCGGTGAATCAACTTAACATTTCATTAGATTCTACAGGCTATTATGCGTAATGCGTATATCTTAGCTTTGCTTCATTCCTACTGGCAAGGTCGCCACGTGACTTAGCAAGGTCGTAAAATCGGTCATGTAATCGTTTCTTTCTTTGCGAGAATATCGCAAGATTTTCCGTTGCTACTGTTGTACGCAACTTATTAGCTATTAACGGTAATAATTTACCATGTGTACGTTCGAGCCGCGAACCATTGGTTATTCGTCATGGTCTTTTATTTTATTCGATACACATTAAACGTACGATTGTACAGAGATAAGTCCAACGTCTTCAATTTCCTACGTATCTGCCTGGATCTCGAATCTCGATGTCTTTTTAAATCTTTAGCAATTATCTTGATCGTCTCTAATTTTCTGGAATTTAACGCTCATCGCACCAAACGTCCATTACGCCAATATATTTATATAAAAGACGCATTATCAATTCTTAGTTTTACGATTCTCGATTTGCCTAAATCCTAAGTACTAAATTCTTAATTCTATAATCATTTTCTGTCTTAATTTTATAAAATTTTACATTCAAATGTCTTACTTTTGCTATGACGGACGTTGCTATGATAAAATAAAACTTACAACTCAAGGTGTGATATCTTGCAAGTAATATCTCGAGGAATAAGCTCAGAGTGAAAATAAAATTAGAAATATATGTACAAAAATACAGAAGTCGAAAGCCATCCCCTCCATTCCTCGCGGATTATTCACCACCTTTCGTAATTCGTATCACGCTCCGCCACTTACACCCGGTTTATAAATAAACAGACGAATAAAAGCTGTCTCCTCGGCCAGGCGTGAAAGCTACCGCAATAAGTCCAGTATCGTTCTTGATACCTTGACACGGTCGACTCGTTCCAGATAAGCCTTCCACCATACCGTTTGTCTACCAAGCTTGTTTTTCGCTTTCCATGTACACCACTGAAATTGAAAAACGATAAAATTGGAAATTATTACCATCCCAAGCGCCAAAAAGGTCAAGGATAATTTCGAAAACCAGGATCGTAATCGCTTGGAGTTCTATGTGTACACTGTTTCACGATCACAGGCAGAAAATATAACAAGTAACATCTTTTATATTTTAAATGAACGAATTAGCCGAACAATCGAAGTTGACAATTGCGAAAGAGCCCGAGTTTACGGTTTCACGCAAATTCGTAGTCCTATAAACGCAGTTAAAAAAGCAAGTCTCAGGCAGATATTTGTTTTAATTAGCAAATATTGTCCTTTAGATATTTTATGTATTCTCGCATGCGCGTTGTATAGGGTCTTGTACCTTTTAATTTTCGACGAATTAAAGAAGATATGTAAATCGAAAGAAGCTATTTTTTCAAAGTATCATTGGTAGATTAGCGATGTCTTAGAATTCATGGTTTCAATACGAAAACAAAATGGTCAGAAATTTCGAATGGAAATATATTTTAAGTTTATTTAGAATGCAAGATTTTGTTTCAAGGATAATTTCACAAGAGCAGGATCGTAATAACGCGGAGTTCAACGAAGACCTCTAACTCTAACCTCGAAGTCATTTAGTTCATGGTAATATTGTTCTGGATGAGCGATCGCAAGTAATAACCCAAGCTTAATGGTATACAGGAAAAGATTTTCCTCGATGGAAGAGCAATTACGTCGAAGATCATAGTCTCGGATTATCGACGAGTAAAAACAACTGTAGGATAATCTCTTTTTGTTTCTTTCTTGTAACTCGATTTATAAGGAGGAAGAGTTTGATTACGATCCTCCAGTTTCGCCGGTTGCGTCAACTGTCGGGAAAACGCTTCCGGTTATTATCGACTTCCTCCCAAACGTTAGGCGAACCGACGCGGCTCGTCCCAGGAGATACTATTATGCTTTCTGTACTCTCAATCTTCGTATCCTTTGGAGCATCCTGTATATTTAAGTTTCACTTTGCGAAGATAGTAGTTTGCAAAATAGTTTGAACAAACCGACGGAATCATCGTCGCTAGAGCTAATATTCGTGGTAAGAAAGTTTTGCGCTTTTGAATATCGAGTCTGTACGTTCCTTTCTTTTTCAATAAATATGACTTAGACATTGGGGCCGAACGATCTAACAATTCCTACAAAGACGTGAAAAAGTCCAAGATCATTGGAAATTAATACATGTTCAAATACTCCAATACTAATTTATCTCGTTTATTACACGTAGCAAGTGATATTACCGCCGAGACAGTCTTTTTAGCATATTAGAAACAATGAGTTTAAAAGGAGCTTAATAATCGTCCTAATAAAATATGAAACAAGTATACAGAAGTAAATTTGCTCGGTAGAGTTCCGCTTATATGAATTTGTCGAGAGACGAATAGCTTATATTAGTTCGTATAATAAGAATTCACCGATTCTCTGCGCTGTCTATGATCTTTCTTCTATACGAAGAAAGTAGAAAATGCATAGTAGAAATTCAGGTTCAAATTAATAAAGTAGAAACTATAAAAATTTCATTGAAATAAATAGATAGATAGATAGATAGAGAGAGAGAGTTCTATTTTATGTTATTGTACTATTATAATAATTATTATAATTATTATAGTATTTTACAGGAAAGAAAATACTTTCTCTTAGTAACCATTATTCAATTTGATTTCAGACGCAACACGATTGGACGTCCGCGTGAGTGGAGCCGGGGCCACAGAGCCAGCGTGTCCCAATCGATACGCAGCTAGTCGATCAGCATGAAGTGGCAGAACTGTGGCGGCGTAGGGTCCAGGTGCGTCAGACGCGCTCTGTTGTTCGTGTTCGTCTGGGGCCTGGTGATGATCGCGGCGGTGCAATTCCGTCATGTGGAGAACAGCCTCAGAGAGACACCAACGGCCGAAGAGTCCGCTAACGACCTTCTCCTCGACGACATCTATCGTCGACGCGAGATAATGAAGAACCGTGGCTCTTCCAGTCTCGGTCTCTCCAGATATCTCTTGCAGAGATCCTCGGCAGACTCCAGTTTTTCGAATTCCGGTGGTTCCAGCCTCTTAACCACTTTGACCACCATATCCAACAATCCAACGAAAAATCCTTCGGAGTTGGAGCCACTGTTGGATAAAAGACCAGCGAAAACAGAGGAAGAGTTGATCGAGGAAATAGAACAGAGGATACCTAGTCTGCCTTTAGCTTACTGGAACAAGAACAGCAAATATCCTGCTGGTCAGAGCAAGACTAAAGGCAATTACAGCTGTTCCAATCTGAAATATCCGTCTATCTACGATATAGAGTTCAATAACGTTTACTGGCAAACGATGCGAACCGGTAACGGCACGTTTCAATTGTTTGGTGCTTATTACGACCGTAGAAAGCTGTCGAGAATAGGGCCAGCCGTTAGGATCGTTGGGATGATCGATAGAATCGAGCCTACTGTAAAGACTCACTGTCAATTTTGGTACGATGGGGAAAGAGATCCTGTCATTGTCGAGACCATGGAATATAAATATATCTGGTACCCTAAATGGGGTAACTACAAACAGGGAATCTATCAGCCGTACGTAATTGCCTGCAAGATTCCCCAGTCTCATTGGTCGAAGGGACCTCCGGCTTCAGTTTCTATGGTAGAAAAGAGCTGCGACACTCCCAGCAATAATCTTAGAGTCATATACAATAAGCCAGAACGTAAAAAAGATTTTGCCGTCTGCGTGAAAGGTCTAGATTTCCTTCACGAGGATTTGTCTGTCAGACTGGTCGAATGGATCGAGTTGATCAGCCTGTTAGGCGCAGACAAGATCTTCTTCTATCAGCTCCAGGTTCATCCTAACGTGACAAAGATTCTAGATCATTATCAGAAATTAGGAATGGTCCATGTGACCCCGCTGACGTTACCTGGTGGGCAACCTAACGTTCCTGCTTTTCAACACATGTATCTGACAAAGAAGACCAATCATAAGAGACAGAACGAACTGATTCCTTATAACGACTGTTTGTACAAGCATATGTACGAGTACGAATATATCGCTTTATTGGACGTGGACGAAGTGATCATGCCAGTGAAAGACGCTACGTGGCAGGATTTGATGAAGAGGGTGCTGCAGAAAGCGTTAAAAATTAGAAACGAGACTAGGGCTTCGTATAACGTGAGGAACGTGTATTTCCTCGACGATTTGCTGCACTCGCACGGGTACTTTAAGGACATGCCAAAGTGAGTATCACACTTATTTTATTATATATTATATATTATATATTATATTATATAATTTATTTTCCTATTTGTTTCATTACATTCAACGAAAGAGAACTTTTTCTTTCCTATCGATGTTTTGCGATAGTTTGACTCGAGTAATCTGTCGAATAAAAGAAAGAGCGACGATTCGTTAATCAAGAAGAAAGTCGATGGATCAGATTCGATCTTCATTGAGAAGAAGATAACTATCATAGAGAATATTTTGATCAGAATACAAAGGAAATAAATTTTTCGATCATTATATCGATCATTGTAATTTCATCCGAGATCTTAGCCTTACTGGAAATTATGTAAAATTGTGAAATTTAGGTTGAACGTAATACTAGATGGTAACGTATCGATAATAACGGTATTCTTCGTGTTGGGTAAACGATCGTTTAGTTTCGAAAGCCGAATAAATTGCACCCAAGATACTTTTACAATTTCTTCTGTGTCATTAAAGGTATTGGCAAATTTTAACGTAACTAACCAACTAAGTATCGGGACCCCTGTTTAACAAAGTAACTATAGTATCGACTACGATGTAGCAACCGCTCAAACGCTGTCAGCCAATTTTGAACAACCGAAAAGAAGCAAAGCCAAGCGAAACGTAACGAAACCGTAAATGATCTAATATACATTTCACGAATTTCCTTCTACTTGATCCGTAGATCTTTGGTTTGAAACATTAGAAACATTAGAAATCGATAATGAAAAATTGGAAAGTTTTAGCAAATCTGCGAAATTTAACAAGTTAGAAAGTCAAAGATCGAAGAGTTTAGGAATTTGAAGTTTTAAGAGACGAGAAATTTGAAAATCTAGTATTTTCCAAAATTCGGGAATTCCAAAGTTCGAGAATTAAAAGATTCAAACGTTTGAAAATTCGAAAATTTGAAAACATTATGAATCGGAATATCGGAAAGTCTGAAAATATGGACATTCGAGTATTTGGAAATTGAAATATACAAAGATTGGAGAACCGAGCGATGCAACGTCTCCGTTAATCCTTTGTTCAAAATTTCTCATATGTTCGCAGGTACATGCATATGTTGCAACACGTCTATCGTTCGCAAAACTTCACGAAACCTAATCAGTACATCAAGTGCTTCCACAATCCGGAGAGGGTGGTGACCTTGCACAATCACTTCCCTTTGGCCTGTTTGGGCGCCGGTTGCACCAGTTACCCCATAGAGACCGAGGATGCTCAACTTCAGCATTACAGAGCCGATTGCGTGAAATCGTTGAAGAAGACTTGCGTCCAATATCGCGAGAACAGCGTGTTAGACACCACGATATGGCGATACAAGGACCAATTAATCGAAAGAGTCACCAGGACGTTGGAAACCCTTGGTTTCTTTGGACCGAGCTAGCGAGAATCAGACTTTCCGAGTTTCTATTTCGTGCGCTATCGACGACGAAGCTTGAAACCGTTTAGAATCGTTTCCTCCGTTCGTCTCGTTTCTCCTTCTATCGATTTCCTTTAAAACGGTCCAATGTGCGAAAAGTTTGCTACTCGAACGGTCGCCAGGAACGCGTTTGCTTCGATTAACAAAGAATTTTTATCCACTCCGGTGCTTAACTATACAAATTTTTTCCTATAAAACTTTCCATTCGGATCAAATATTTGTTGCGTTACGATGGTTTGCTTGAAATATTTGTTGAAACCAAAGTACGACGATGCCTTGAAATATTAACAAGCACCGTACGATATTCCAGTTTCGTGTTTCTATAAATACTTTAAACAAATTATTTGGTTAATAATTTAAAAATCACTTGTTTGTCTCTTATAGAGTCTTTCTCTAAAGTGTTTCTTATTGTTATCGATTCTTCGCAATTGGACAGAAACTCGATGCGCTTAGATAAGAAAAGAATCGGTGGTTATGACAACGAAGCGTCGTGATTCACCGAGACACGTTCGAGGAAGAAAAGGCTGTGTAAATCGGACAGAACGTACGGCGACGATTAGAATAATCTATAGGATAAGGATAAGAATAGCGTTAATGATTTTTCAATTTGTGCCACTGGACGAAATGTAAACTCGATTGGCGGAATCGTAGATTGGAAACATGACTTCTTTGCTCAACGTCCTTCGAGATAGCCACGAATTATTTGCTTCTCGATCAACTATGCTGTCACGTGTGTGATACGCTCTTTACGAAATCGAATATCGTCGAACGAACGCGATCGAAAGACTGGCAACTAATTACAGTTGCACTTGAAATTCGAACCGAGGGAAACCCGTTTCGTCGTGTAACGCGAAATATTTTATTTCTAATAATCGTATCATTCGATACATCGAATTTTATCAACTAGAGAAATTCCAATTTTTAACAATTTGTGCAATGTATCGCGTACCATTAAATTATATAATTCAAGTATGTGGAAATATTTGGATATTAAATTGAAACGAAAGAATTCGAATACTTTCCGAATTTGAAAATTCCGAACCTTAAAGAGATAGAGATTTTGGCTATTTTTTAATATCCGAATATTCGCAGAAATACATTAGAACGAATTAGTCGATTTCTTAAATTAGCGAACGCCAAGCGAATGTTTGATTAGGCGAATGTTTCGAGTAATTTGAAAAGTCAAATAGCATTCGACTTACTCGAAAAATTCGAGAATCGAAGAGACGAGATTGTCGCATTAAAGGGAACGTTGGCTATGTCGTATATTTCGAATTTGAAAGAGAAGAATCAAAGAAACAAACGATCGAAAACGAGAACTATAAATAGGAAATCTGCAATATATTTCGAAATTCGCAACACGACAACGTAATCTGGATACGAAACGAGTTTAAATTTATTCATTTCAACGATGAAAATCGACGAAGCTTCGTTGTATTTTTAATCGTACCGTATTCTAGCCATTTATCGTTCTCTATCGAACGATTCTCTATCGAGCGCTCTTTGTATCGATCGATTGAATTTACACAAATATATCGCGTTGTAGGTGAAAGAGATTATAGCGAGACGATATAGTTGATTATATATTAATATTTATAGGTTTCAAGATTCGAAACGTTAATTTCGATTAGATAAAGATAGATACGAGAAAGCCGAAATTTTGAGCGTCCATTCAAAATTGAAGTACGAAGAGTAAAAGCGAATTGATTTCAAACGCCACAAATTGAATAATTCGTCGTTTAAAATAGATGCGAGCATCGAATACTCGGCGCAACTAATCCTATCTAAAAATTAATTTTTCCTATTCAGTCCACTTTCAGTCTCGATGTTTCGATCGTTTCTTTCCTTTTTTTAACGCTCCATAATATAGAAAAAATGATGTATGGTATAAAATGTGAAAAGCAGATTTTAGAAACATGGTTGATGTATCGCTTTAAGAATGACTTTTACAATTTGATATCTACTCTTGGCTACGATCTTCTTTTCGATTAATCAAAGTAGATATCAGCGAATTAAGGTTAAAGATTTAGTTTATAATCGTACTATATCTCTTCCACCAAGCCCATGTTAGTATTAATTAGATTATTATCTAGCGCGAAAACTAGGACCCGCAGTATCGGTTTCTCTTTGTCATTTTTTCCTCTTCTTTCTCTCGATTTGCTCGCGCGGAACGGAAATCCTCCGCGAAGATGAGTCGATTGCGATGTTTGTGTCGAAGCGATAACGGGAAGAAAGCTGATTATGGGTATCGATCGGCAAGTGAAACGAACGGTACTTCATCGATTAAAACAACATCGATCGCGTTCATTCGGGACCATCGTTTTCAATTTATTGTTCAGCAATTCTATGGAACGCTTTACGCAGAGTGTTTCAAAATAGAAGAGTGAACTAGAATAAAGAGATGGAATTGTCAAATTCTTATATTTTATTTATAAAAGTTTTTCAACGAATTGAGTAAAAAAAAAAAAATATATTTTTTGAATGATAAATCGAAGAATGAGTTCGAATTTAGTTCGAAACATTTTGTACACTGAGCGTCGAATCGGTCGGAGAAAGGTTTGGGGTTTCGATGCCACGATACCAGAGGATGGTCTCGAGTTCACGATCGATGCTGTAATTCGAGTTTACTGTAAACTAACGATCGTAACTCTGGTTGAATAGCGTTTCTTGCGCGTTTCAACCGAGACACAACGAGAGCCCCTTGTCCCAGGGATGTACGATCACGTTGAATTGTGAAAGACCAGATCGATCTTGAATTCTGTCACGTAAAGCGAAGACGACACGAAATAAATTGTATCGCACGGTTTTCGAAACATCGCGCGATGGCCCGCCATTTTCGTGTCACGCTCAAGGGTCACTCGTCTTGGGCAATAACATTTCACGTTGAAAGAGAAGAAAAGAAATCGAAACCTCGTTAAAATAGAATTTCGCCAATTTTTAATTCAAGATATCGAAGATATCGAAAGTACGGAAATTTTAGAGCGGAAAATTTCAAACTTAAAGAGTTCAGCGTCGGAGACTTTAAAACGTTGAAACGTTAAAACGTTAAAAACATGAAAAATTTGACAGTTCCGGAATACGCGAATCGGCTGCAGGCAAAATTTTCAAATATTCGAAAATCACAAAATTCAAAAGTTTAAACGTCGAATACTTGAAAATTCTAAACTTTAAACATTGCAATAGTGCAAAATTCAGTAACTTGGAGATTCAGAAATCTTCTTAATACTCGAGATTTCAAAAATATAATGATCAAAAAAATGCAAGAGTGCGTAAAATTTGCAAATTTAAAAAATTCTAAATTCTAAAAATTTGTTAGAATTAAATTAACGCCATCGAAATTAAGGAAATTAACGAGATCGTGGTAATCGTAAATAGAAGTTGAATTATTGCACGCGATATCGCGTCAGAGTCGTCGAAGAAAGAAAAAGGATACTTGCAAGGTAAAAAAAATCATCGTTTTCGGAGTTTCACGAAGGAACGAAAGTACATCCCTGGAACGACCGAATGCTTTTTTCCTACGTATATTTTCTTCGTAACTCGAAGCGGCCCCCATGGCCAAGTTTTCCTTTCCTTTTTGCATGGTGAACCTCGATCGCTTTCTACGCGACACGATTGTTTCCTTTCTTTTCTTTTTTTACGCTGTTTGGTGAGAGCGCGATTGACGTTGCACCATGAACTAACATATAGATTATTATTATTCCTATTATTATTATTATTATTATTATTACTTCTATTATCATCATTATCATTACTACTACTACTACTACTACTATTACTACTACTACTACTACTACTATTACTACTGCTATTACTACTACTACTACTATCATCATTATTATTATCTTTATTATTATAATGTTCTCGTGTAGCGGATCTATTCATTGAAATCCTCTTCAATGAATACGTATACTTATACACACGCAGTTACTAAGACACAGTGGTATAATCGGCGTTAACTGGTCGAAATTCATTTCTTTTTCACCATTCAACGCGATCGTAACGATCAGACTGACGATAATATTCCTGTTTAAACGACTATTTACGCTCGGTTTCGCGGTATCTTTGAACATCTGGTAACTATTTCCGGTTTGTCTGCTGATATGGATCGTTTCTGGTGGTCTAGTTCGTTTTTGGTTGACCTGGTGTTTTTAGAAAGGCGAAGTCGAGCGTCAAAGTGCCTAAACTCGCGTTGGTGGCGAATAGAATGCGATCCACGGCTCGGTCTTGACGATCGATCTCTCGTTTTTTATGTAAATACACAGAAGAGTCGGTTGGGATAATAATAAACCATTACCAGATACACGTATTTTTTTCATCTTTCACGTCTTCTTTTCCAATGGATCTTCCTAACGAAATTTCTTTCAAAGACAGAAAGATAATTGACCGCCGAAAAATAATCAGATCGCCGATATCGATACTTCGATAGTTGGTGATGATTTGGAAGAAGCTTAATTTTGAATCGCGCGCAATTCGAGTCACTAAAGATGCGTACAGTGCACGATTTCAAACGAAAAATCTGTAGTAGGTTACGAAGAGAGTATTTATCGACGTTGCCGACCCATTGTATAGTATCGATCGATAGTAAGCCGTAGGAAATGGAAGAGGGCGTACGAAACAGTGTGATTTTCCAGCAGGTCGGTATTTCACAATCTGAGACGCAAAGTTTCGTTCAACGTCATCTCTATTCTGTTCTTGGTTAATGGAAAGAGAAGGGTATAAAATTTCCTACATCGGATAAAGATTTTAACGAGCAAACCAGGCGTCGATAAGATAGATAGCTGTAGACAAATATCAAGTAGCCCTCCGAAGGAAAATTAGTTGCCTGACTCGATAGAACCATGTACGTGATATATATATATTGTACAGATTATTTTGATACAACGCTACAGAAATACATGTATCGATATTTTATTTGAATTTAATATCAAACCAAAAAATTAAAAATAAAAAGATTTCGTAAATGTACGGTTCTAGTAATTCCAGTTACTTCAAGTTCAACAGTACATATATGGTATGAATTAATCGAGATAGAAATTCTTTATAATCGATCCATACGAGCAAGATTACGAAGAAGCAGAATTTATTATTTTAACTTCAATCGTTTAATCGTTGGTTCGATCATCCTACTAATCTACTGTCTAATTTTTCTTTACAAAGAAAGAAGTTTGTAGAATATTTTGGACTTGTGACTTAGTGGGTGAACCTTTCACGACGCTTCGTCTCGAAACGAAATTTCGCCGATGGCATAGGTAGGATAAATTTGGAACAACCATCTCGAACGAAACACGCCTGTGTTTTACGTTAGTTCCGCAGTTAGTTTCGCTTCTCCAACGCCGCGATAAAGAACTCGATATACCGCGATGTTTAACAGGTGTATCTCGATAAAAACGAAGTAAAATTATCGTTTGTCGAACGACGTTTCGCGCGAATAATAATTTCTCTATGAAGTTCGCTTAGACGAATTATTATCTTGGTAAAATATTACAGGTGTTCCAAGTGTAAAATACTAAGATACGAAATTTAAATGTAGCGAGCGTTTTAAGCATAAATTGTTTAAATATAAAGAATGGAAAATTATAAGAACGTGCATATAGTTGAACGAATGAAAATGTTTGATACGTGTACGTAGGTTCAGGGGAATAGAACCGTTGAAATATCGGAATTACGATAGAAACGAAGTATTAAAATCACGATAAACCATAATTTTTGTATTCCTTTGTGGTTCCGTGTCTTCGTAGACGCACGAACGATTTATGATGCGATTTAAAAGAAGTTTAAAATCAACGCTTCCTATGCAAACTATAATTCTATATTTCCATAACAAATAACGCTGTGGTGTTCTTCGAAGTTAATGGCGTTCGATGTAAAATGTGATTTTCTATCTCTATCTATCTATACAGACGATGCAATTGAATTTTCGAAAATTTATGCTTTCAGTATGAAATGTAATTTTTCACCTCTATCAACGGACAATGTAATGGGATTTTTTAAAATCGATGCTTTCACTATAAAATATAATTTCCAGCCTTTTTCTCAAAATCTTATCTTCATATAGACGTATCGTACCGATAGATCGAGCCATAATTTTCTATCTGTAAATAATAACGATAACTCGAACAATACTGTTATCTTTGGTTTAAGTTAATTTTTATCTTTTCGATTCATATTACATTTAATCCAATATAATTTAAGACATTTGGTTCGGTCGACGCGGTATTTTTGATAACGGTAAGATACGATATAAGAAAGATTGCATAGGCCCCTAGATTGCTTTCCTACCAATCTAACGGAACTCGAACCACAGGAAGATAAATCAAACGCACGTTGCGAAGGAGGAAATCAATTTTTATGCTCTACCATCGTCCTTCTTTTAGATTGATATCGGTAATACGCTTTCCTTGCCATCTCTCTTCTTACACCATACAAAATAGACCATTAATTAATACGCTCGTAGATATATTCATCGATTTGTTTCTTATATCCGATAATCCATTAATTTCCATTTATCGTAATTCTCGATCGATTCGATAACTCTAAATTGTCCCGTTATTTTAGATTTTTATAACGCACGTACATCGTACGTCGCTCGATAATTTTCTAATTTTTAAATACTCGAGACGCCCGTTTCAGCTTTCTTCGAACGCAACCTTACATCTTATTCCAAAGATATTAATTCTACGATTCGCGACATGGTTCGCTATCCAAAATGTACATACTCGTGTCTCTCGGTGGTCAGCAATTCCTAACAGCTATGCGTTTACTTTAGTTGTTAAAATAATCGCCGTGTATTGTACATACACTAGCCCTGAAACGTATCCGGCAAACTTGCCCGTCTTCTACAGCATGTAATTTAATTAGAAGGTCGCTAGCATACAGAAGAATTTGTTACGATTTTATTCCGTATTGTCGTCGCAGCGTGTGCGTTTACGCATTGAAAATTACCACGCGATCAAATTCGCGTTTAGAAACTAATGTACGTAATAAGATTCTCAAACTTTGTGGAACCGATTTGCTGTCTGACAAATGCTGTCCGAAGAATATTAAATAAAAGAACATTTTTTCAAAGAAATCGATCAATAGCGAATCGAAATCGATTCGATTAATTTTGGTATCTAAAATCTCGAACGATCGCAAAACGTACGTAAAATTCATCGAAATGGTACTATGTCAAATTTGGAGCGATTATATCGATTTTCAAAATTCTATTTCAAATTTACCTAAAACAGTGACGAATGATTTAGTACGCTGTCCGTAAATACTTGAATGTTCGATTTAAAAAGCGTCTTAAACGCTCGATCCAACTCTAGATCATCGAACATCCACGAGCGAACTGCGAATATTGCGAAACATTTTCGAAAAACGCTGTACCTTTTGTTTCTGAAAACGTAAGAAACGTAATGTAAGAACGTTGGTTGATAAAGCGACTGGATATCGTGGAAATTCAATGGTGTGAGAGGAATATCAAGAGACGTATAGGAGAAAAGAGAGAAATTCGAAGAAAGATGAAGAAACGCGGTGAAAGCGCGTGAAGGAAGAGAACGTGCTCCGAAGCGGAAAGCACGATGCCGCGTTCGCGACCGGAAGCGTTCGAGCTGATGGTCGAGGCCGAGAAGCCCTCCAAGTGCATCAGGTTTCTACGTTTCCTGTGGAAGTTCTTCAGATGCGTTTTTTCCCACGTGTCCTTGGTTTCGTTGGTCGTGCTCTACTGTCTGATCGGCGCGTACGCGTTCGAGGCCCTCGAGGCCACCCACGAGAAAGAGGTAGATATATCGAATTTTAATTCCCTTATCTCTTTAACCCTGGTTTACGAAACCGACGGTACAACGAATACAACCGACGGTCGAATCGTTATCATCTTTTCTCTTAAATTTTTCCGTTGAGATCCGTTAAAATACGGCATTTTATTACGAGTGGGATTAAATATCTCGCTTTAGAAACTGCGTTCAATGTCTATTTTTTCAAACTTGCTTGTACATTATCGCGTATCTTATCGCCAGACCGAGCGTATTTTTACGAATGCAACCGAAGAAATTCAATCCAGAGGGTCGTTTTACCTTCTAGAGTAAACTATAACGAGAGCACTTTAAATATATTATTTTCGCGTATTATGTGAATTTTTGCATTCTGAAATTTTTCACCGGAGCATAAATATTCGTCGACTAATTATCATACGTTATATCGTTACGTTCGTCGGTAAAATAAAAGTCGGGATTTAAACGCTATTTTTATTCTTTCTTCTCGGCGAAGATTTGCAATGTTACATTTTTACGATGTTCTTTTGTAGAGGTTTCAGGGAAAAAGTAGTATCTGGTTCATGGTGAAGTTAGCCTGGCTATATTATGCCCAGTGACGTTTTTCCATTTCTTTCTCGCTAATTTTTTCATATCCGTGTTCCACGTTGTTCGCGTATTTTAATGTTTCGCGATTTTTTCTAATTTCTTTTCCTTTCTTGGCTTTCTTTCCATCAATTGGTCAATCGCGTAATTTTGATCGTTTTCTTCGAACTCTGATTACGATTGCACGTCTTTTTTTTATTCTTTCCGTCTTTAAAGTACCCCTATTCTCTCTGTATGAAAAGTCCTGGCTGACCGAAGATTCTCCAATAAAAATTCTGTTTCTTCTTCGATTTTTTCTTCTTCGAACTCGAGATATATTTCACGCCAAAAGCTACTTTTTCACCTTTCGCCATCTCCTTTCTCCTATTTTAATCTCTTCTCTAGTACTCTATTATGATTTGTTCAGTTATACCTTCTTACATTCCTCCGCTCTTCTACGTTTCTCACTTTATTTTCTTCTCCTGTTTCCTTTAAACTTCGCTGCTCCGTCGTTTTTTTCTTCTACTATTAAATCCATTTATTTCAATAAAACCTAATGACGCGATATCTCCGCGACAAAGACATCGAATAAAACGAAAACACTTCCATTTTCATTATCATTTAACAACAGCGAAATACAGAAATAAGAATAAACGCGCAATTTGTCTCAGCCTAAATAACGACACTTTATCTTCCCCTCTTACAATTCTTATTCCAATTCCCTTTATCGTTCATCCCCTTTCCCCTTTCTTTAGTTTTCTTCTTTTTTTCTCCTTCTCTCTCTCTCTCTCTCTGTTTGTCTCTCTCTCTCTCTCTCTCGCTTTCTTTTATCCAGATCAAGAAGAGCATTAAAGACATCAGAGGGAACGTAGCAGAGCAGCTATGGAAGATCACGAAGGAGGTAGAGGTTCTGATTCGTGAAAATTGGACGGACAAAGCGTTACGTGAATTAAAGGTACCGGGCCGTCTCATCCGCATTCGGTGACCAGAGATCGAACTCGAATTTCCTCCGCCATCACTTTCCCGCTACTTTTCTTCGTAGAGCTTCGAGAACAACCTCGTGTGCATGATGGAGAAGGAGGGTTGGGATGGCAGCGAGGGCGAGGATGACATCCAATGGACCTTTGCTGGCGCTCTCTTTTACTCCATCGTCGTCATTACTACCATTGGTAAGACTAATCATTTCGTCTCGCTTATCTTCAACAGACGATTATCTATCATAATCTTCTTTAATAGTTTTCACGAATCGTCTTAATTTTTTTTAATAGTTAGCATCGATTGTAATCATTTAGTTTTTCTTATTCTCAAGAGATAATTAATTCTCATACTTTCGATAATTTTCACGAATTATCCTGATTTTCTCTAATAGTTATTTCCTTAACAACGAAGAACGTTATCGACAAGAGCGAAGGATATTAGGAGAGCGGTAGAATATTATCGAATTCGTATTTTTACAAATATAATTAGGAGAAACGAAATCTAGGTAGGTTTAATAGGAAGTCTATTTTCTACTAAAACGAGTATTATAACGAACACTATACTTTGAATATTAGCGGTTGAATAGCAGTGGCATAAGAAGTCTCGATAGGTGAAAGAAGCAGAGAAAATTCATAGAAATAGAAGAAATGTTCTTAACGATAATCTTACGTGACATCAATTATCATATATATTATACGAAGTTTATATTACAACGAATATCGAATAAGTTCAATGAAAAATCTTTGGTATCTTGTTAAAAGGGTTTGAAATCGTCGTGGCTCTTTTAAAAACAGGAAGTTCGATAATTTTTAGATTGGAGCCACGACAGCGGGTTCTGTGGCTAAAAATAAGGAGAAATGTTTCATGAATTTTCATGCTCGTCTAAAATTACGTTCCACTGTTGTTCTTTTTTAATTTAACTGAAATATTTATATTAACTTTCTATAACCAGAATGCATTGCTCACTCGCGACACAAGAAACGTCATTGCTTTGATCAATTATTGAAAACTGAAATTAAAATTTTGGTTTGAAAATTGGTACTGATAATTGCCATATCATTTTACGAAAAAACGTTATACCAATAAAATACTAAAGTAAAGTAGACGAATAAAATAAAATCTAAAAGTTATAAATACATACGTGAGCACTAAACGTAAATCGTGTTAGTAAATTTCGATAAAGAATTAATAAGATAAAAATAAATACAATACAGACGAGTAATACGTGAAATACAATGTCAGATAAATCGTGTCAGATGATAGATAAATAAGAATTAAAGGCAATTGTATAGATACACGAGTATTTCCGAGTCACATAGAAGGTTAACAACTAAATATCTACCTCGTGAATACCATACGTACTTCTGGAAATATTTCATTTCCTTTAGAACAATCTGTTAGAGTATTTTTTCCCTTTGATATTCAACTACATCGTAAACACTCATGCGTCTTCCATTTCAACCTATAAACAAACTATCTAAAAAATATTCGAAAACAAATATCCAAAGAGTATCTGTACAAATTACGAATAATATTTGAAACTACGCATATATAAATATCGAGTAACGCTACGTATCTCTCTGATTCAAGTATTCTTTCTATAAAAATTTAACGAATATCTTGGCAGTTTTAACAATTTCAGAAACATCCTACACCGCGACATTTTTTTAATAATTTCCTCTCATACGCTGTCCAACTCTTTAATCCGACTCTTCGTTCAGGCAGATCGATCTTATTAAGAATTTACAAGACGAAATACGCGAAGAACCGTCGGAAGATCGATCAGGCGAGAAAAAGTTGCCGTCGAAAGCCTCGTGTAAATGGAGCTTAAACTTTTTCATCCGCGTTAGCGTTTTGCGTCTGATTTTTCTTCAAGGACCGACTATAAATATCAAAGTCGTTGTAATCGTAATTTTGTTCGTAAGGATTGCTATGAGGTCGTGGATAGGGCTCCGGATTTTCCCCTGGAAAATGGTAATTTCCAGGATATCTGTTAGCGCCAGTGAAACTCCCCTGGGGTCTTCGATTACCATAATTGTTCGGCGATTGCACGAAAGTCGCTGGTCCGTACTTGTTAGGACCACCCTGGAATTTGTGTAAACGTTATTAAAGTTAACCGATATGATCGAAGCTATAAATAGGCTGCAGATTTTTATGCTTTTATTGGAAAATCGCAGGTACAGAAGTCTATAGATTGCATATACTATACAAAGACATATAAAATACTCAAACTGTAATACTTGCTATAATATTCGGCAATCGAAACAATTTTTTACCGTACTTTTATTTTTTGTAATTATGTTCATAAAAATATGAATTTGCATAAATATCCGCAGTCTAGTTACAGATTATTCTTTTGAGTACAGACGTATTTCGTTTCTTTTCTCTTTCTTCGAAAATGCTAGATTTTTCGAATTTTTAATTTTGCTATCGTTGTATTTTGTTAGACTTCATTTGGAAACGGGGGGTTTCGTTCAATTGGCAAGTTGAAAAATTCAAACACTCGACATTAATTCTTCTAGAATTCGATTTTGCGCGATCTACGATATCAAAAACTGAGTAACATTATCAGAAAGATATCGGAAGTTATTGTAAAATTAATAGTAGTATCGGTAAATGTCAATATCAATAAAACGGTACCGGATATGAAGGATGTTGTCCTTGTCCGTATCGTCCGGAAACCAACGCTGGATACTTTCTGCTATTAAAGCAGCAATATTTTTTATCCTTGGAGCAGCTTCCCTGATTAAAAAAATGATTAGAAATATTAATGAGCATATAGTTACAAAGTTTCAAAGGTATCGGTCATTTTTCCATATTTCTTACAAATTTCAATCCGCTAGAGGGGCAATTGAAGCTGTATCTGCATTTGCAAGTGTCGTATTCTCTATATCGAGGATCGTCCTTCACCCACGATGGCACGAAACCGTTTTCCAACTCGCCATCGTCGATATTTGCGGTGTAGGAAGGTCTGCACGGGTTAAAGTAAAAGTAAATATTATTCAACGGTTGCTTCTTTAAGTGATATAATGGTTTAAGCTTTTTGCAGTTTCGATCCTGCATGTAATCAGGAAACCGATAGAATTTAGTATTTCCAGAAAATATTTCTAGTTTAAAAGGAATAATATACATATATGTATGCAACAGTGATAAAGTTAGGTGGAAAACCCTGCGTATATACGTTCTTCGTTTATTTTTCCTCGAAAGTGCTTAAATCTCTATTATACGTTACTTTTCAGTTTGTCATTGGCATACTAAAAATTCAGATTCGATCGATCGCCGACAAAGCCCGATATCGAAATGTGCTCAAATATTCTCCAGCCGCCGATATTCGTAACAGAGTTGAACAATCGAACTCGAACGAAACCCAAATCCAACCTAAATCCGATCCAACCCCCGGATCGTGTAACTCCGGATGTTTGGCCGCTTTTCATAAAATCCAACGGTGGTGCAGATCATTCGATCGTGCAAAGCCAATCAACGTGGAGGACGCGAACGACGAAAACAGACTTACTGGGTTGGAAAACAGCGAGAAGATACGAAATACCTTTTTATAATGCCTGTTGGTCCACCAGGACCAACGAGAACTTCTTTGTTGCCAGGATACGACGGTGACACAATGGGTCTACTGTTAGAACCGTAAGGTCCGGTGCTCTGTGGTCTAAATCCTACCAAAGGTCTTCCGTGGCCGGGATCCTCGAGGTTCTCGTTCACCTGGTACCTATAACTGAACAAATAGCTCCGATGAACAATTTTCTTCCGATTTTCTTCTTCTTCTTCTTCTTCTTTTGTGCAGAGCAAAAGGGAGAAAAGTTTTTAAAGATATTTAAAGCCATTATCTTAATTGTTGGCTAGAGAAATTGAAATCGAAAAAGGGAAGGTAGCGGAATGATTAAGGGATGGACGTGGCGTATTTTGCTGTTGGAGCCTTTTTCACACCGCTCTTACGTTATAAGTTCCGATGAGAACGGATTTGCCACGTTAAAGTTCCACGTCGCGACATCTCGACGAATATCGAACCAAATATGAAACGTTTACATCTCATCTCTAAAAAATATCAAACTGCTGCAAATACATTAGAATCCACGTCGTAAACCACGATTCGTCGATATCTCGCGTTCCATCGAAAAGAAAGAAAACCCAAAAATTCAACACACCTTGTTCTATCGACGTCGCTCTCCTGTTCGTCTCTGCGCTTCCATGCCCAGCCATCTTCTTCAGCGACCACCATGGCAATAGCGACGCAACAAAAGAGAAAGAAGGTCGCCATCGTTCCACGAGAAGGCGTGATTTCGTCTGGTTGTTGCTTTGGACAGCTTCACCGGCGAATATCGCCGACGGTCGACTAAAACGAGAGTGAAAGTGAATCCCGTCTTTATATATGCACCGTTGGAAGGTGAACGCACCGTGTGGCTCGTTTCGAGGTCCCTTCGATAGCGATCTCGGATCAACAGTTTTCGTCAGAGGGTGAATCACCCCTTGTGCGGCCCGTTTTAATCGCAGGTGTTCTCGTTACGCGGATTAGGATCGTTTAGAGGGCTTAGAGGTTTCAATCTGTAAATCGACGCTGGAATATTTGCTTAGCGTCGAGCGTGAGCCGAATGTTAGAAATTTGATGGGAAAATGAATAATGAGCAAGCTGAAAGGTAAAACGAGAATCGAGAAGATCGGCGATCGAACAGGGGAAGAATATTCGTTTGAAAGATTGTACGTAAAGAGAAATGGATACGACGACGGTGTGCACGTTTATACATTTATGGGAAATTTAAAGACACAGAAGGAACAAGAAGTGGAAAAAGTCTATAAATATTTCAAGTAGATAGTATAAATATAATTGCAAAGAAAGAACCGCGATAGACGATCGTTTTCTTACTGAATATTGTAGTTAGTATTGTAGTTTGAATATTTTACATGTTTTTGTATATTACATGTACTCTGTAGATTTTTGTACCTTCAATTTTCCAATAGACGCACAAACATCCAAATGCACAAACCAATTACCTTCGTGAAAATATGAAACAGAATAATATCGTTTGAAAATTTGCAAGTACGATATCGAAGGGAAAATGAAAATTGAAAAATTCAAAGAGTGAGAATATTCGTCCCAAGTTCGAATAGAATTGAAAGATAAACGTATTGAAAGATTGAACGATGAAACGTATTTAAAAAAAACTGTAATTAAAATGATTCCATGCAAATTTTGAGAGAAAATAAAATTGATGAACTTGGAGATTGAAAATATCGATAGTTCGGTGAATGAGAGAAAGAATTTTAAGGCAGAACGAAAACTGGGAGATACGTATATTGTATATTCGTAATAATAATTAAACTATTTTGACTTACGACGATTAAGCGATAAAAAGTAACACCGATCTTAATCGCTATCCTTCAAAATGCTACTTAAACCAAAACATACAAATGCGGCCCACCAAATGCGCGAACGTAACGTGTTAGGTAACGCGAGGTGAGCACGTGGGTGCATTGCATTGCACTGAAACCAGTGTTTCTCGTGCCTGTCCTTCGATCTGGGAAAATCCACCGATTCGAGAAGGGGAAGTCGGTTTCATTACAGGTGGTTTTCTGACCTCTTTCTTTGGACAAGATCCAGCGAAATGGCGTAACACTCCTTCACGCTACTTCGTCAGTCGTTCTTCGAAGGACGTCTGCATTGTCTCCGATTCCTGAACCTAATGACTACAGCAATTTTTTTATTCTTATATGAAAATGATGAGTCGTTTCTTGCGAACCGCTCGCTCGTTTTACATATATGCTAATATGTTACGTATACCGTAAATATTTACCATTATTGAATATTCAGTTTTTTCAAATTTCATTTCCTTCTGAAATTTTTGACGAATCAATAAAATTACAGCTTTACAAATACGTTTCATTATCCAACTTTCTTCGATCTTCTTTTTTGATTTTCGCTTTATCTTCGATTCTTCTATTTTTCCCCAAAAATAGATAAAAGTGTTCTTGATTTAAAACGATTCTGATAAACATAGAGCCATTACAGTATATTAATCGCTATCGATTAATTCAGAAACGATAAGTAATGTACGAATTTTGGTATTTTTATCCTCGCAATATTGCATCGATGTGTACACGTAAATAAATGTTACTTCGTGTTTCTTTATTAAAATAGAGCTAGAGTGAAAATTAAGTAATCCATAAAATTAGACCGAAAATTAAATAATCGTTGAAATTAATGTGGACTAGTGTCAAGATTAAGATTTCCCTGCAAAATTTAACATTGAAATTAATTTTTTAAAATATGATTTATTATAATATAGTTTGCCGAGGACTAACTATGTATCATAAATGTTAATAACGTAGCGCGTAGGAAAGTTGACGTAATATTTTTGCTTTCTGTTAGATCTACGTACCATACCTACTTATTATGGAATTATTTCTACGTGTAACGTATATATCAGTGTAACGTTTAAAATTACATAACTCTGATAAGTAGAGTTAAGTAACTTAATAAGATAGCGTGTAAGAATTTGTAACTAGAAATACGTGAAAGTTTATAAACCCCATTGCAATGCGTCACAAGGCAAGCAATAAAATATACACTTGCAAATATTTAAGAAACCCGTAAAAAGAACGTGCCAATTATTCTTCACCAATCTTCGTCGTCGCTTTTCTTCGTTATCGATCATTTTCAAAGTTTCTGCATTTAAACAAAACTTTCGTGGAAGATACAAAACTTTTTGAACGATCGTATTTCATTTAACACCGCGTCGTTATAAAATCAGGCAACGTTAAACGTTAGAGGAAATCTTTCTAGATGAAAGAAAATGGTCGAGCTCTCGGAAGCGACGTTTCCCGCGGTCTGGTGTAACCTTGTTTTTTTTTGGGAGGAAAAAAGGCACGGTCGAACGAAAATCCAATGATCAAGGTCATTTTCACGAAGAACGCCGTCCCAACCACCGAGGAAATTCACTTTTCCTCCGGGACAGGAAGCCGGCAGCGTCTCGTAATTCGTTTTCCTTGATTTTTGCGCCGTGTCGCCGACCAACGATCTCGTCGATTAACCGTTTCATCGTTCCACGACGAAAGGGGACGCCTAAATTTGTTAGGTTCGATGGGAAAATTCTTTGTAACACCGCCACAGTGCGGCGTGCAGCGAAGAAAAATCAAAGTAATTATCGTTCGATGATATACCATCGGTCCGTAATATAAATGTAAACGATAATTCTTTGCAATATCGGCAGAGCGTAAAAAAATATCACGCGCATTATGTACGAAATAGACATGCATTTTTGCGCGAAAGAAATATTATCGCGAATATGTAGTTCGCTTTAAACCATTCGTCTTTTTCCTCTTTCGTTTTTTCCTCGTACTGATCGTTTACGAGAAAAACGCTGGCTGGTAATAAAACGAACACCCCATATACAATATAATATATTCATCTTTTGCTGCCGGCTGCAAAAGGAGCTCGATTTACATACATTTCTCATTCACGCTGTCGTGTAACCTCGATATACCCTAGAATATCATATACGCTTAAACTTACTCTTAATAAATAACAAATTGATAAATAATAACATAGTAAATTCATTGATACGGCAAATTAGAAGTAAATATTTGTGACTGCTAAATAGCTTGAGAATCGAAAAGACTAGAAAGATTGCAGGGCATACGAAATAACAATGGCAAAGAGTGACGTTCGCAATGTCGTGAAATTTCGATCTCTCCTCGAGGAATCTGGTTATAATGCATCGCGAAAGATCGACCAACGAACAAAGGCTCATAACGCGTGACCGAGTTGCGTTCCGAAATCCAGCTGGAACATCCGCTCCTCTTTTGTGTTCGATCGATCGATCCTCGTCCCTTTCCGGCGGATGCGCTCAATCTTCTCCATCTTCCTGTTCTCATTCTTTCTCGATCGTTAATTAGAGCAATTAAAAAGTGCAAGAAAAAAAAAAAGAACAAGAACAGGAGAAGAAGGAATGAAAAATAGAAATCTTTCTCAGTAACATTTGGCGTTAAAAACCTTATAAATTACAATATATAGGATATTTTTAAAAATTGGTCCCGTACTTCTGAAGCATGTAATACTCGCCAAAAGCAAGCAAAAAGACGTTCATATGCTTCGCTTCCAAATAATTTGTAGAAAGGTGGTTAACATCTTCTTGCTTTCCACGAGTATTATGGGAATTATGAGTAACGCTCGTGAAAGATGACTCAAATTTTCTGAAACATTCCGAATCGATTAAAATTAAATTTATATCTCTAAAACTAAAATTCGATGATTTTTAAAGTTAAATTTACCATCAAAATTAAATAATCCTCGGATGTCGCGTATTTGCTACGGTGATTGTAAAAATTGTGTATAACGAAGCAGTGACCTTGACCCAGACTATAGGAGACGAAGAAACATTTCTAGTTACGAAATTGGTGGAGGCTGAGACAACCTTGATGATCCTTCCGAGTATTACGTGTGTTGACCCTGGAAATATTTGAACAAGGTTGAGAACACGAGGCTCGTTCCTTGAAAAGTTTGAATGATGACATTAATTACTAGCAACCTTCGATTTGAAGCGTGTAGAAGTAAATTAAAGGTGAATCGTGGAGATTTTTGTGTTATTGGAATCGCTGGGAATATCTTAGAAGTCGCGCGGAATTACGAGAACCAATTACAATTTTTAAAGATTTATTTAGGAACTTTTTAAGCTTGTGATTGTCGTTGTAAATTGGAGACATCCCAAAACTTAACTAAAATATCCGCAAGTTATCGATATTTCTAAAAAATATCGTTATCAAATGTCCCATTGTAAAATTCCAAATTTTCTAGGCTTCGAATAACAGATGAATAACGGTAATTCGGATAATAATTAATATTTTAGTATAGATCGAAATATCGCGATAAATATTCTGTATATCATAAGAAAGTGAAAATAATATTGCATAAACTATTATAGTATTGTCACGTAAATTATGGGCTGTAAGAAAGGTAGGCGCAGATCAAGTGAAAATTACGGCCGTAATTTTCGACCTAACAGGATTAATTGCGCATTACGTGAGCGGGGAAATTACGCAAGGCTAATCGAGCGTTCCTCGACTCTAGGGTACGGTCACATCGCACCGAAGACTAAGAACGGGAAAGTGGTCACCATATTCTATGCTATCGTTGGGATTCCCCTCATGTTGCTTTGCCTCTCCAACATTGGCGATATTATGGCTTCGAGTTTCAGGTAATCGATTGCGTAGAACGCAGAAAAATGCGCTTCATTTATACTTTCTAATGCTTTCGGTGCTAAAACAACCAATTTCTAATGTATATTTAAATATACGCTCGTATCTCTTCGAGACAATTTTGTTCGTTTCCTTTCGTTATTATTATTTCGCATTGGATTACATAGAAATATATATATTATCGAATTCTTCTACGAATTAGCGTCACGAGAGATTTCAAAGCACGTTAACTACGAATGTAAAATGAAGACGCGAATGAAAATGTCGAGGAAAGAGAGAAAAGCAACTAATTACGGAAATATTTCTCAAGTTATTCTATATTCCTCGGATTTTATTAAAATATACAATCACTGTAAGAAAGAGTCTTGTCTATATGGATATTTTATTATTTTAATCGTTGTTTCTTTTACCTTTATTATGTCATTAGATTTTTATACTGGAGAGTTTGCTGTTACATATGCACGAAACCACCAAGAAAAAGGCGACCAAGAAGCCACTTCGTCAGATCATATTCCATGAAACAACCAGGGTATTTATTTAACTCATGAGTATTTTTTTGAGCACAATTACGGAAATAAAAACCTAAATGTATATAACCAGTGGTTTGCTTCCAACGTTCTTTTCTATACATTTTGTACTTACATTTTGCATATATTGGCATATTTAAATTCCATATAAATGTATAAACATCCGTATTTTCCTCATACCAAAACCATAATATTCTGTAACAAATACGTGCAATAAAAACATACTTTTGGAAAGGCGATATGGTGGAAGCAGGGTTGGCTTTGGAAGATCCATTAGGGTGAGCCAGAGATCTGCAGACTCAGCTCTGGGTTTGTCCGAAACCTTGACCAGATCATCGTACTTTGACGTAGATAATAAGTATGTTATGCACTTTTAATTTTCTCATTGTATTTAAAAGTAATATCCTAATCACGTAGATTCTTGAAACGTTTTTAATATGGCGATAGTGAAAAGCCGTGTCATTTATTATTTGATAAAGCGTTCGATAGAGAATTTAGACAAAAAGAAATTTTCTTTAGAGAAGATTCCTTAAATATAAACAAAGAGAAAATTATTTAATTAAAAAAAATATCTACAATAATTTCTTCTTTTGTTTTCTTTGCTTCGATCGAGGTACAATGTACGTCGATACGAAGATTCGGAACTCAAGAGACCGAGCTCTTTTTATCCATCTTCGGCAAATCCAAATTTTGGATTTAAATCCGCGACAGTGTCCAGATATTCGGATTTACCGATGGTAAAATCAAGCAGAGGTATCTGAACCACATTCCGTGAAATTATCTGTGAGAAAATGAAAGAAAGAAACATCTCTAAATGACGATTGCGTTTAGCTAGCCCCAAGATGACGACGCAATCGTTAGACAGGAAGTTGCTAATGCGTTCGCCGAATGACACTGATCGTTCTCCGGTTTTGTGCAACCAATATGCATTGGATGATTTGGAGGATGAATTACGACGCTGGCACTCTTCCGCTGAAAACAAAACTGACTGTGAGTTGCAAAAATAATCGGTCAAAAATTAAATATAAATTATAACGTAATTAATATACTTTAAGATAGCTTTATAATGTAAATATATGTAATATTTACGATATAATTTATTAATCTTGTCAACATTGAATGTACGTGATTCATAGCAAATTTCTTCTTCTTTAATGTGACTGATAATTGACGATATAAGAAAATTTAAAGGAAAATTATATCGATCAGTCAAATTCAAAAATCAACTTGATAATAATATAAATAAATATATAATTTATAATTCGGAATATTTTATTTTTCTCCAGTAGAACTTTGTCAGGACAATTCTCCATTCGTATATATAATAGTAAAGGAGGAAAGAAAATTTATGAAAAATTTAAAATTAAAAAGAGAATTGAAAATAGGAGGAGGGAGTGACGGTTAATTCCCTGTCTAATAAATATGATTCTTTCATTTGCAGTAGGCAATACAAGCAAATCTCGGGTGGAACCAGAAGCGGCAGAAACCCTGGAAAATGTGGAGAAACAAGCGCCATTAGTGACGAGGTCGTTGCCCAGAAGATGCTTATCCATGGAAGGTGCGACTAGCAACTACAGGACGAACCTGGCACAGCCTTTACGGCCGTCGCCCACTTACTTGGAACTAGAGAACTCCAGAAGGTCCCAGTTTTCAAGAAGTAGACGTTATAAAACTAATTATCCCACTGGTAAATAATTTCTCTTTTTCCAATTCTACTCGTTAGATTTATTTTTCTAATTCGCGTTTTCAAGTTGAAGAACTTTCAAATTCTCTGATTTATACTTCTTATACATTTTTTTAAATCTTCTTCTACTATTCAGTTACTTCTGTAATCTATCTTAATATTTCTTTTCGTTCTTAAATTCATCTTTCTATGTTACAAATTCTATTTTTCTAAATTTATATTCTAATCCATGTCACATTTATATTTACATATTTATATCTCACATTTCTTACATTATTCGCTTATTTCCATAATATATTTTATCATCTTTCTATTTATTTCGATACATTTATTTATCTTTTTGGTAAAATCATAACAATTTCTATGTAAATATTTGCAACCTCTTGTTTCTTATCTATATCTTTATTTCATCTCGAATTTGTGTTTATTTATAGCTGTTTGCTATAATAAATTTTGTTTTTCCTTCTTGTTTTTCGACGAAGCTCGCTCTTATAGAAGAGACACATTGCCATCGGATATAATGTCCTCAGCTGGATTTTCTGCGCACAGACAAGTATACATAGACGATTTTGACTCAGATTATGAGTACCACGTAAACGACGATCAGGAAAGGCAGCCAATAAAGCCGGTACCAATATGGTTATGCGTCTTCCTGGTAGTTAGTTACATTTTTGGTGGCGCTTTCTTATTTAGCGCTTGGGAACATTGGCCATTCCTCGATTCTGCATATTTTTGCTTTATTACTCTCACTACCATAGGTTAGTACGGCTTTTCTTCTTTTCCGTTTTTATTTGGTATGCTTTTAGTATTTAATTAGTTAATAATTTAATATTTTTATTAAGCCTTACTTTGTGCGCGGTATTAATTTAAAGGCTCCACAGAAGTTTATGAAACTTGATGAACATTTTCATCTCCTTCGTTCTGCCAATTTCCGCTTCATTACTCTCAGAACAACTTCTTACTCATTTTTAATTATCTAATTAGAATTTTTGCACTGTGTGGTGTTTGAATTACATCTTGCTTGTGTCTACGGCTCCGACTTAAAGATTTTAAATAACGTTATGAAGTTTGAAGCATTTTATGAAATTGGAGAATTTCTTCTGCTTTGTTACTTCGTGCACCTTTGAAACTCAATAAAATTCTGTTCTTTTTTTTTTTTAAATTCATTAGCACATTAGCAGCATTTGGTTTTTAAATTATTATGCTTATTATACGTATTAAATTATCGTTCTAATAATATTTCACAGCATTTGCTAATTTAAAAATTCTGAAACATTTGACGAAACTTCAATTAGAAAACATTTTATATTCTATTCTAATTTTAAATTCGTCTTTTCCATTCTGTTGGAATCGAATGAAAGTTGTCTCTTGATTCTGCGACATTCCCAAATCGCATCACGCATGCATTAATTATTTCTCTCTCACCTTTTCCTGCCAAAAGTTCTGCCTAATCGAACCTCTCGTCCCAAATAGCCACTCGATAACTTCCACACTTCTCTAAACACTTGTCATTCGATTCTGACGCATGAGAGGTTCATTCACCCTTTGCACACCGAAAGGTCGTTTACCTTTTCGTCATTGTACATGCATCATCCACTGGAAATTTATGAATATTGATGTTATATATAAAATTTAATAGAAATTAATATTATAGAATTATTTGAGAATTATTATACGATTATTTTCGATATTACAGAATTATTATTATTTTTAAATTAATATTATACGATCTTATATAGCAGCACAATTGCGCGTGCACTCGCTTGCACGACGCGATACGCTAAAACTACGTAGGAAGCAACGTAGGTAGTAAAAGAAAAAACTAGGAAAATAATAACGTGCCTCGTCTGTTCTTCCCGACTACAACTATCATCCCGATAAAATAAAATAAAAGGAAAAAAGCGAATATGATACTGGAAGTGCACATTTGATTCGCAGGATTCGGTGACTTCGTTCCAGCGTACAAGCTGGATGCGCACAAAGGGATCGCGGTTTGCTCGTTGTACTTGTTATTTGGAATTGCTTTGCTGGCGATGAGCTTTAATCTGGTGCAAGAGGAGGTCATCAACAACGTGAAGAACGTCGCGAAGAGGCTCGGCATCATCAAAGAGAGTGACGACGAGGAAGATGCCGACGACTACGACGCGTACGACGTCGAATACAACGACGAGG
Source organism: Bombus vancouverensis nearcticus (assembly GCF_051014615.1). Lineage (NCBI taxonomy): Eukaryota > Metazoa > Arthropoda > Insecta > Hymenoptera > Apidae > Bombus > Bombus vancouverensis. The sequence continues at coordinate 12,887,959 of NC_134923.1, forward strand.
TTGACAACGAGCTCGAGGGCTACGTTCTCGATACTCCTCGATGTCACTCGATGACTAGGAACGTTCGCGGAATTTCCGTCGCCTAGCCAACTTCCGACATCCGAATCTTCATTCATTCGCCAAATATACTTACCTTCCTTTCTCCAGTTTGTCCCTTCCTTCTTCATCTTTTCTCTTTCTTCTTCGTTTTCTCTATTCCCTTTCCTCTTCCTGTTTCAGTTGTTCTTCTTTTCTTCGTCCTTGGAAAGTGGACGATGTCCGAACGAAACTGAAATGTCCGAACGTCTTACGATCGTACACTCTCGGTCAAAAATTTGCAGCAACTTTATTTCTGGAACGAAGCATGTTTTTGAAGAATGTAATCGACTATTGGCTTATTATTATTTGCAGACTGCGAAAGTTCATGCAAATTCACATCTTTATGAATACAGTTACAGGAATGGAACTTAAATAGAGGTTTATTTCATTGTCTAAGTATCATAACAGGTATTTTGCTTTAAATATTTCGTATGTTTTTATATCTCATACGTATTACGATACTATTTCACAACTCGAGTAACATGCAACAAACTGGAAAAACCCTTGCACTGAGTCAGGGATTCCCCGGTCTAACAATCAACGTAATCGACACTCCAATGTTCCTTTCTCTAAGGCGCTGCTTTCCCATTCACTAACTTAAAAATCATAATCACCATTCATTATCATTCGTGATATTATATTTATATATGTCAAAACGTTCTGATTACAAAATCATCTTCTACCATTTTCTCAAAATTCCGCATTCAACTTTGTTATTATAATTTTAATTATGAATAGGACCCTAATTTATAATAACACTGTGTAAAACAAGTCACGAATGCAGTGAAGAATATAACAAAATTAAATATTTCTCTGGAAAATATTACTGTTCCTCTCAGAAATGTCCCCCTTTGTAAATATTCCAACGTGGATTATGATAACTTGATCCCTCTCGGCCAATGTACAAGTTACTTTATATCCGTTGAAAAAAAACATTCGTTCATTATCTCGTACGACAAGAGAACCTGTCTGCATCCACTTTCTTTCCTACTAAAACATAATTTACTTTATTAAATATTCTTCGAATAAAAGAAAAGATACTAATAATTTAAAACATCGAGGATTTATTCATATTCCGTAGCATTTTCACCGATTTAACGATTACCCGTGACTGCTGGATTACGATAATCAATGATATTTCGAAAATTCTAAAGAGAATAGAAGAAACGCGCTGTCTTTTACGTTAAATATAGCATTTACCATTAGTTAATCGTTTATATCAATTATGCGCTTTCATAAGTAACAAAATTAAGAAATCAATAAAAGGTGGAACAGGAGTTTATCCTCTCAGAGACACAAATCTTAAAACCGCTTTTGTATAAAAGAAAAGAAAAGAATAGCAAATGTAGCAAGCTCTTTCGCCGAAGTCTTCGTACATGCACAAATTCAAAATACATAAAACGAAGTCTCAGCAGGTGTCGTAATACCAACGAACGGTAGCATACTTACAAGACACAAGTACGCAAGAAATCGACGCCGGTGATAAATTTCAAAGGCGTGACGGAGACGTTCCGCGCGGTCGCATCTATAGGGTGTCCAGGAAGTTGCCAGTCGGGCAGGTCCAGCCCCGTTGAATTCGGTTATTTTTAGCGAAACGCTATTTTCAGTTCGACGTCTACGAAGCGAGTAACAAGGAATCAGTGCACGAGAGAGCCTCGTGGTGGTTTGGCTCGGCTCGTTTTCACGCAATTATCCATGTGGATCGTGAAACACACGCCATTAGACCCTTCCGGGAAATCGAATGCCATCGAGTGTCACGAAACATTTTAATAATATAAATTCTGAAATAAATCATTTAGATAAAATAATGTCAAGTAAATTATGACGTTGAATGGTTCGGTATATGAAAGTTATTACATTAGTGGATTTTAAGTTACACAGAATTAAACATAGCCGATTAAAGGACAGTTCTTACGGCGAATAAAATTGGAGTTCGTGGATTTTGTTAACGCTTTGTGATTAGCGAATTTGTAATTGAAAATTTGTGCAAAGAAATAGATGTTTGTTTCCAGAAGGATTGGCAGTAGATCGTAGAACGTTGTACCTTTTGGAGATTCGTAGTTTTCTTGGAAAAGATATATTTAAATTATACGTAAAATTACACTTTAATTTTGTTTAAATTATAGAGATTCGATTTATCTTTAAGAAGAAAGCGAAGTAAAAGTGAAATAAAGAAAATTATCTTTTTTTTCTTTGGAAGAATTATTATGTTTTTCGATGAATGATTAAAAATTGACAATAACTTTGATGTAAACAGAAAGCGTGGATTTCAAGAAGAGCCGTGATTCAATTGTTCTTGACAATTATCAAAATCGGAAACATCGTGGAACATGTAAGAAGATTCACAAGGAAGAGGAATTGACGTGTCTTCTGGGAGAAAAATGATTTACAAAAAGAAACGTGCAAGTCCAAGAAGAATGGATTCACGCAGCACGTGTCAACACGTGGCGAGTCGTCTCGACAGTGTGTCTGACTCAAAGGCACAGGCTAGTCTATATTTAAAACGCCACGAGGGTATCTAAGTCACTCTGAAAATCCTGAAAACCCCAAGAAAGCGAGGAAGAAAGAAGAAGCAAGAAAGTTAAAAGGTGACGCAAAGATAAAATGCAATACGTAATTCGAATAACGCTCGAATAGCTTCGATCCATAATTTTGCTTGCAAAAGGATTTCCAAAGATCCTTCGAATCTCCAAAGAATCAGTACGACAAAGCTGATCCATTAACGCAAGAAGTAAGATGAAAAGACCGATAACCTGGACGACTAATTTCAAGTGATCGAAAGCGAACGAAACGAAATTTTCAAAATCGAAAAAGACAGACGACCCATCGAAATCTCTAAAATTCGGCAGAAGCCAAATAAAGCAAAGAACAGGCATAGGTGCGAATCAGAGAAAAAGGATAGGAAGGGAATGGAAGTGCAAACCAAAGGGGAACAACTTGGATTAATAAGAGTGATCGAAAAATTCAAGATCGGACGATAAGATAAACGGGATTTTCGCTTCTCGAGAAATTGATCGTTCCTTCGGCGAAACGTATACTACGACCTGACAATAGATTTCGTTAAACTCGTTTTCGATTCTTGGCGGGTCGTGGACGAAGTCGATAGCAGGAGAGAGGTTGTGCATTCGAACGATATAATCCAGAAAAAGGCAGAAGGGACAGGACGACTGGCGATACTGACGTTTCCTATTAAACGGGACCGTGTAATTTTGCTATTGCGCCGGGTCAGCGATCGCGTATAATCGGCGCTCCCCTTTTTAGCATTCTACCGTGTTCCTCCTATTAATTTATCTGGAACGGATCGCGGAGGCCAGAGGTAAGGCAGACTTTTATCCGGAAACGGCCGATCGGGGGATCGTCATGCGGGCGGACCAAGAGGAATTGGACCTTCCAACCTAAACGGGTACGTTGACGAATAGGGCGTTCGCTTTCGAATGCCTGAAAGCAATGCATGTGTACTATCCTTCGAGAGTATACGAATACACTGGCATATTCGTGATAAGATACATCTCAGTTGCCAAAGCAGGAAGTTAAGATAAATTAAGATGATAATAAATAAAAGGATAAAAAGAACAAGGAGATGACAAAGAATATCAAGTATTATATGTAAAAATTAACAGAGTGAATAAATTGCCAGTATGACTCCGAAGCGATTGCCTGTTCTTGGCAATTTTTGATATAACGTACCTGTAAAATAATACAACGTGTATGATATATTGTTATATAACACAATATATGTATTTAAAATGTATTCAGATAATATCTTGCCTATTCTTGATCAGACAATCGAGGTTGTTAAAATAGGAAGCAATAAGCATGAACAATAAATAACGTTGCATGTAAAAATGATCATATAACGTTGAAAGAAATAGGGAAAACGATAGGAAACATTAAATATGTAATATTCAACGGACAGGTAGATTACGAAAATGATTTTGAAACAATGTCTGTTCTCGACAGTGCATATTATTCGGTACGATATAATAAACTATCGTTCAGAATCTAAAAGACGTTTGATACCGAAGCCGACAAGATCATAATCATAAACTTCTTCTTCTAACTCGAACCAAACTTAAGAGCATAATTAACAAATTGTATAATACGCAGAGAAAAAGAGGAAGACTCTTAAACCTCGTTCCATAGAGTCGTATAGCCAACTAAAAGCCGGAAGAAGGCCAAAACTTGGAGCATACGTTTACTCCGCTCGTGTTACGGAGAAATGAAAAGGGTGGCCCCGAGCTCACGGTCGACACGGTATATGCCTGACTTCTTTTTTTATTTTACGACTGCCACCGAAATACTTTCGTAATGGTGCACGCTGGGCTAGCGTCGCGACGCGGCGTCGGGTATTTCACGCATGTTAGATCTTCGTCGCGTCCAACCGCGACAAACGACCTCCGTCATTACGCAGGAAACTTCGAAATTACGTCTCTTCCCTCGCGTTTGTTACATCTACGATCGGTTCGTTAACCTGACAAACTGACCTCTTAATAATCTCGAAATGGCTACCTTTTACCTTCAACTTTCTTTATTAGATAATCTTATAAGGATTGTCGACCCTTGAAGAAATTTTCTAGTAGACGTTCGAAGAAGAGAGATAGCTTGCTTTCTCAAAGACCCTTGTACATAAAAGTTCGATGCTTTATAACGTTTAATTCTCCGTAATAAACTATTCCTAGATGAAATCGCCGTAACAAACTACCAATATCTCTATGACTTGAGCAAAGATATAAAGAAAAACAAAGAAAATCTAATAAACCCTAGTAAAATTTCCGTTGCAAATTTCAACAATTTTTCTACAGATATAAACCGCGATAAGTACAGGCAATATTGGCAGCGACCAATACATCCAACGCTTGAACCATACCTCCCTCAGAAAGGCAACATTAATAAAGAAAGAAAAGAAAGTCCTTCGTAAAAACCTTCTAAATTGAAATAAGATCCGTCTTTGAAATCTCACCAATTTCTCTACAGGTACAAAACGTCATAAACAATAATACACCACCATGTACGTGGAATGCTCGTAGCGGACCGCTCTCGAACGGTTCGATAGAGTCAAAGTCAGAAGCGAGTAGAACGAGCGTAAAGTGTGAAAGAAAAGGCAACGATATCTCGAGTGGTCGGATGCCGGATGAAAGATGGAAGGGGATCGAGCATCGTATTCGACGTCCAACAGAAACTGGCAGCGTGGAAATTATCGGGTACGCGGCGGAAGGCGAAGAAAACGAAGACGGAAGCCGTGGGGCGAGAGGATCGCGGACTGGACCAGGGCTCTGATAGCCTTCCTCTTCAGCAACGTCGGTATAGTGTGCCTGGTGGTCGGATATACCATAGCCGGGGCCTTCCTCTTCACCCACATCGAGGGTAGAAACAACCTGGACATCGTCGGGAACGTGATCAGGTTGAGGAACGTGACAGCTGCCACCCTCTGGGAGCTTACGTCCAAGGTAGCCACTTTTTCTTTTATACTATTTCCGTTTCATGGTTTCGAAAGAAAATTTTACTTCAGTTGGTTTTAGTAGGTGCGAGAATTATGGTTGACAATTTTTCTTCAATCAGTGATTTATGGATTTAAAGAAAAAGGTTTGCGGAAAGGAGAAAAAGCTTCCAATATCTTTGTAAACGTCCGTACAATATTACAGCGCGTTATAATATCTCATAAATTCTTATTAACAATCTTTCTGGACTTGTCGGTAACCTTCGATTTGAGGATTTTCAACTTTTTCATTAACGTCTTAGAAACGTTTTTACGGCAATTAAATCTGGTTCATAGATTTGTGGCATAAAATGGAAGTATTTGGGTACTACGTATATAGGTAAATTTATCGTTATTAAACAAGTACAATTTCCTTGCTGCGTAATTTAATGTAAAAAGTACGTTTTAAAAATTGGATTAAATTGAATAGACGCGTCCTGAAAGAGAGAATTTTAAAGAGAGAATTAGAACCAACGAAATTCTTATCCTCTTTATTTGCTTGGTTGGTCACGCGCAGGAGAACGTGTTTTCCGAGAGGATCTGGAAAGCGAAAGTGAAGGCGATCCTCGAGAACTATCAAAAGAAAATGGTAATGGCCATAAAGAATGGCTACGATGGCGGGGAGGAAAACAAAAGGTGGAGCTTCGCTGGAGCATTTCTCTATTCTCTTACGGTGATCACTACTATCGGTGAGTTTACCTTCTTATTACACCTATCTATAAGACATCTTATTAAGACATTTTTATCTCGTTGCACCTCCCATTCTTATTCAGTTTTCTACAATTTAGTTGTAAGAAAGAATTGGATTCAAAGCAAATAAAAAGGAATCTTAATTTCTTTCTTCCATTAAAGAACAGAACCATCGGGCTATAAATATCCTATTTTTATCTTCATATCCTATAACCACTCCATTTTTTGCAATTTGGTTGGAAGAAAGAAGTACAAAGAATGTAGAGAAAGAGGTAAGAAGAAAAAAGCAGATAAAATCTATCGAATGGTGAAACTTCTCTTTCTCCACCGTTTTTTTGTTCAACTTGGTTGAAAGAAAGGAGTGGATCCAGAAATATTAAAAAAAAAGTAATAGAATTTTCATTACATACGTAAAAGTTTCATTTCCATTTGTTTTTTCTTTTTTTTTTTGTTATATGATTGAAAGAAAAAAAGAGATTAAAAAGATAGCTTTATTTTCATAACGTAGACGTTTGATTTTGATTCGGTTCTTTGGACGAAATGGATTTAAAAACGTTACGGAAAATAAGAAAATTACTGTAAGATGAATCTAAAAAAAAAAGAAAAAAAAACAATACTAGATATAAATATAATATCTAAAAATCGGAAACCTTCGCTGCTACGCTGCCCCAACGCTTCTACTCTCTAGCAATGTGGATTACCATCCATTTCTGCAATTCCATTTACATGCTCATAACCACACCATAAATTACAAACACTTCTAAAAAAAAAAAAAAAAGAGAGAGAGAAATTACTCCGAGTGGGTTCAATTTACCCGCCTGCATAATCATCGTCCTTAACGTTACAAGAAAATTGTACCAACTACTCGAGAGAAGAAAACACCGAGAGAAAAAAATCGAAAAAACAAAGGGGTGAAATAGACGGCAGAAAGTAGAAACATACACGAGAGAAACACGACAGTTTTTGCCGGGACAAAGTTTAATGTTTCGCGTCGGACGAGCCTCGACCTGGCTAACCAGCTTGCAAAAAGAATGGTTAATGCCGAAAAGAGGAACACACGGACGCGAGTGACCTTTAACGTTTGAAATGTAGCCGCCGACTCGAGGAACGAATGTTTTCAAAGTTCCAACGAAGGAAATTGCGATCCAGTTTACCTGTGACCCGCTGGATAAATCTGTTTGCTAGGTTTGGTCCGGCAGGGATCAAACAAAATTGGATTAAGATCTGTGTATGTAAGAGCGTAAAGGGAGATGCGTTTTATTTTATTTCTCTTTTTTTCTTTTTTTCTTTTATAAGCTAGAGGATATTTACGCGTGTTCTCATCAGCGTGAAGGATAGAGCCTCGGATCTCGCCCTTAAAATATGAAATTTAAATAAATTATAGCGTTCTGTGAGGCTAACGGCTTATTTTAAGCTAAGGGCGTGAGGATATTACGTTTTATATAAAATACTGTGACGCGGAAGAAGGAAAAGTTAGTTTTGTGAATGCTGAACGAATATAATTTCTTTCTCATCAATTCCTCGTTTCAAGATCATATAGTAAGATAGGCAGGTCGATTAAAAGTCGATCGGAATTAACGAAAATTTCCTAAACATACTTTGACGCTTTTAAAAGATTATAACGCGGAGATTAGAAACATATAAAGGGCAAGAACAATTTAAAATTAAAAATATTTTCATAAGAATATGAAATTGCACAAATGTCCGTATAAACTACTTATAGCTTATCGCTGTTTGCCCTTTTTTTTTATTGATTATTACAATTACGGTTTTCCTCCTGAAGTTGGTGAGTTACGTTAAAGTTTACTGATTTCTGATTTCAACGGGACACAGAGAATCAGAGGATTAATTAATCAGGAACGATACACAGTGTCGATCGGAAGATCGATTAAGATCAACGTCCCAGGGAGTAGCTTCGTTAATCTCAGGAGGTCGACCGATCGGTGACTCAGCTCGGCCGTTAATTAATTTCCGGCCTAACGAAGTCTCTCGTGTATGATTCGCAGCTTGTCGGCTGTCTTCTATGTATACCAAAATCGCTTCCCAGTAACGGCCGCGCCGATTTCTCGACATCCAGGAAATACGAAACTGTCCAACCAGTGTAATTAAGTTCTTCCACTTTTTCCCTTTTCGCGGTTGCTTTAGATATTTTCTATCTCTTGGAATACACGCTTGGCTCCAAGAAGTATCGATTTAAAGGAAATCCGTTGATGGTTTATCGATAAGAAAAGATGAAATGATGCGTCTTGATTAAGTTACTTTTGAAGTTTTAATTCTGATGGGAAAAGTAGGAGTTTCGGGAGAAAAATAGCTTGTGTCTTTCGATAAAGCCTTTTTTCAACTTTGTTCGTTAAAAAATATTCAAGAGATCTCAAGAATATTCGAGAAACTAACAAAATCATCCAAATTCGTCAAATAAATTATTCATAGAGAACAGATATCTATCGCAATATTGGATACGAATCTTTTTATTCGTTCTAAGATTCTATAATCTCCCTTTATCTTAAATTTCTAATTATTATTAAATTTTTTCTCATTTTTTAATTCTCTAAAGCTTTCCTCGTTTCTTGTAACGATAAAAAATGTTTCCATACCGATGTGAATTGATCGAGAAAGAAATAACAGATGATATATCGCCTTAATAACACTTAATGCACTAAGAAAACGATAGAAAAAAGGGGTTCTAGTAGTTTGTCAAGAAAACGTGGTGATACAGTATCGGTTTAGATTGTTTGTCGAGCGAAGTACATTCAAGACAGGAGTACCAAAACGGGAATACGAAAACGCGTTAGCCGGAGGTATTAATTATACGAAAAAGCAGCGGGATTCGGCACCGATTGTCAGACGACTTAAAGGATGAAGTCGATAACGAGGCAGACTGGTTTACACGAGGGACTTCGGCTGAGTTTACCTGCAAGTTTGTTCCTCGTTACAGAAATTGCACGTCGTTCGATCATTTGGGTACACACAAACCCCGTTAAACCCCGTTAAAGTTTCGTCGGACTATTATCTTAACTGAAACTCGCTTGGTCGAAAGAGAGAGGCCCGCTAGTCGTAGTTAAAAATATTCCAAGATCACAGATCATTTACCTTCAACGTCTTCAACGCGTATAAACCAATGGTTTTACGGATGGTCCAAAAGTACAGAAATAATTTTTCTTTTTTATTTTTTTTTTTTTTTTTAGAGAGAAGTTATTGTTAAATATAGAATCTAAGAATATTGGTTCTTAGATTATTTTTTGAAGGAGAAGATTTGTTACCGGCTTTTTTGGTTTCTTTATAAAAGATATTTATTCCTATAGAGAGCTTTTTATAAACTTAACGCGTGAAAGTTCGTTCCTTTAGATTTTATTTTTACAACGAAATAAATGCCTCCTTTAGATAAAAAAATTTCGTTTCTCTCGCTCGCGAAATCGAGTAGAGTTTCGAAGAAGATTTTTTGTCATTCGTAAGATTAAAATCTGTATGTTAAAGAAATACTCTAATAGCCAAATCCGACGAGCTAAACATAGCCGACGCGATGTGACGGAAATCGAGCGTAGCACGACCTTCGCTCGATGATCTTCGGAGGACGCTTCGAATATGAGTCAATTAATTTCCGATTCAGCGTCGTTGACCGCGTTTTCGAAGGACGTGTTTAGCCCAAGCCAACGACAGTCTGTTCCACGCGATAAAACCGAAAATCCACGATTAAAAACTTTCCAACGATTTTAAATCCGAATAATTTCGCTGTTCGATGTACACTGTCGCTTAAAAGTATGCGAACGATTGTTTATTTTTGACAAAATGTAATTTGGTTAGGAAGTTATAAGCAGAAAAACCCAGGATGATTTTAATCTTTATCAGAGCTATCCGCACGATATTATGACGCGATAAAGCTTGGTTTTACAGATTAGCGTACAGTAAACGAATTCACAACTATCCTCGAAGCAGTTCTTGTCAAGTAACGGATAGGATAAAAGAAGATTCACGATGAATTCCGAGAAGAATCGCGTACGAAAGCAGGCCAGATTCACGAAAGTTTGTTTCCATAGGGAGATCAAAATACGAAAAAACTACGATATCGATATAACGAACGCGACCATTCGACGCGCAAATCATTCACCAACGGAAAAATCCCCTGAAAAAGGAATAGTTAATCGATCGTTGAAACATTTATGCGAACCTCGCGAAATACCTGCTGGTATACCGAACATGCTGCACAATATCTTGCAATTACTCTAAATATTGCCAGACTCTAAATGTTGCAGACTCGACGAATCCGATCGCGATCGTCCAGTTTTCGTAATAGCGGAAAAGAAATCGTTCCATTCGTCGGCATATGTAACGTATTATTACAAGCACTGCACTTACCTCTTGCATAAATACGGACATATAGCACTCACTCTGTCGTCTTGTTAATTGGCCAGCGTCCCTTCCCCCACTTCTCGAATTTTCCTGATCTAAGTAAGTCTAATTCGCCGCAGGAAGGTAAAAGGCAAAGCCTTATCTTTTAAATCACTTCGTATATTCTTGAAACACCATTAAAAGAATTCCAACGCTTTGCCGAGGTTCCTCCAGAGGCAACGCAAAACGAAGTATATAAATGCTCTTTAGGAGAACGCGGTTTATTGGAAACGTCATTAGAGTCGAAAGATATATATTACATATTCATGAAGTTTAATGAAATTAGTAGCAGTGTACTTTAGGAAAGTTCATCGGTGCTTATTACCTGGCTAGTTATCTTTGTCCTCGGCTCTATGCATAAGGGGCAATGCTTGGCTTGCAGTCAATGAACAAAACAGGACTTAGTAGCGAGGAAAATTGGAGGAGCGGAGGGGAGGGAGTGACGGTGGTTGATTAATAAGGCAATGGAGAGCGAGTGGCGCATCCCTGAGTGTGTGTAGGGGATAAGTGCGGCGACTGTACATAATATATCGCTAATGCCGATGAATGGAACGATTTCCTTTTCGCTATTACGAAAACTGGACTATCACGATCGTATTGGTCGAGTCTCGAACACGTGTGACAATATTTTAGCCGTAAACGCTAATAAGTCTCAAGGTTCGGCTGGACTATGATTCACGCTTATTATATGTACTTCGAATGGCTACTCGAAAAATCAGATAACGTAAATAATAGTACGTTCCAAGCTAAATTTAACGTCGACTATGATACTTCTTTTTTAGGCAAAAACAAAAGAAGGCCACTGGCGTTGGTAGATCGAGGGAATTAACGAGGGGAACTTTTATCGCGTTACAGGCGATACAGGTATAGGTGAGCGCGCGCGTGCACGCGACCTTTCAATTAATTCCCGGGGGCCTCTCGTCCCTTCCTCGCCCATGTCCCATCACCCTCTTCTGGGTTCGAGACGAGACCCAGCTATCCACTTTATCTCAACCGTGATTACAGGCTAGCAGCATCAGCCTAAAAGGGTAGGCTAGTCGACAGGCAGATCGATTCGCGAGCCGACCGTAGCCCGGCTAACGATAACCGCTTTCGGAACGTGTGAAAATTTTCGAGGACACGCCAATTTAATCGCTACTACAGTGGTGGACTTGCGTTGTACAGGGGATCCGGGGATCAGATAGTCGATCGATGGTAGTACCTTATATCTTGTTCGATTCGCAGGAATGTTCAGGCCAGTGGCTCTTAATCCAGCGTATGAGCAAAAACTTTCAGGAATACGCTGATTGCTTACCAAAATGTTTATAATTTTATAAAATATGTTCAATATTTATGCCACTTTTCTCTTTATCGATATATGAACAACGGTGGGAATAAAACCACGTATAAGATGTATAAAGCATAAAACCGCTGATCTATGAGATTCATAAAAATATGAATTACTATAAAAATCTATAACCTACTCATAATACCGATATATATATATACTTGTAATTCATTGATAACGGCACATCGATTAAACGCAAATGGAATACGAATTAGCGTTTCGTGGTAAAATGATCAGAGTCGTCAAAGGGAGCACTCGGAAGTTTCGTGGACCGATACGAAACGCATAAATCATCGAGGATCCGCGTAATCAGCGTCGCGTGGCGCTCATTGACGGATCGAGGACATTAGTGACAGTGTAACATGACGCAAAGGAATTATTGGTGATTAACCGAAAGTACTGGGAACCGATGTGTCTTGGTAGGCCAACGGGACGTGCTCGTTACACTAGAACCGGATAATTTCACCGTGGGTCAACCAATCAATTATCAAGATTAATCGCAGCACGCCCGATAATTTGCGACAACGCTTTATTTGACCAGCGAATTTATTAATAATTCAACGTAGTCGATAGTAGTCCCTCTTGTATTTCTGACTCTTCCCGTTACGATAGAACCTTGACTATCCGAATTTAATCACGTTATATCAGACCGTCGAATTTTTCAAGCAATCAATTATACGTACAATCGTATAGTAATTATATCGATGCGTAAGTATAAGTAATTTTGTAACAAAGTGCAAAGTTTTTAGTTTTCGAGTCAGATACACAGAATTCGCTCGTCGATAGATCGTCTTTAGCGTTTATTTAATAAAATGTTGTAGGGTTTCCTTTTACTACGATTATTATTGCTATACAATTTTGTCGAATGTATAATAATATCGTATAATAATACATAGTTTTATTACAAATTGTACTACTTCCCAAACCTAACTTAGAAACATAATGTTGCCAAAAATAACTTGGACCAAATTATAAACTCACTGCCATGTTTTCATAAAACGCTTGAATGTCGCGAAGAAAAATTCTCAAGAGGTTGGTGCTTAATAGAAAATTCAATAAACGGGAAGAAAACCGTCGATATCAGCGCATACAAAGACATAAGGTCCCTCGAAATCGCTTTACCACTGGAATTTAATCACCCAGCACCGTTCTCCAGGCCGGATACCGGAAACCCAAAGCCTCTGACGGCTCGCGCAGCGCTAAACAAATCATCGTGCCGTGAATCGCCGATAAATTATAATAAAGCGGCTTGGAACGTAAATACTCCGAGGCTGGTTTCCGGCTGTATTGGCCTCTCCGTGCTCTCCCGGTGTTTTCGAGATATCGATGTTTTCCGTTTTCACGCATACGCGTTCTCGCTACATACACAAAGTGGATCAAGTATCTATTCTATACAACGTGGGTCTAAATTCGTAGTAGCAGCGAAGCTAGGAAGATTGTATGGCTCGAAACAAGACGAAAATCAAGAATAACAAAATTATGTCGAAGGTTTCATTTTTGTGAAAATGGGATTTGGAAACCTGCCAAGTATGCGTGTACATGGCTAATTCCCGATTGGGTAAGAGCGGTTCTTGGAAAATTAAAAATTCCATAACTAACAACTTTGAAAATTTGAAAATCGTTGAAACAAACAGCTCAGAAATATCGAGATTTCGAAGTTTAACGAACAAAAGATTTGAAAGGTTATAAATTTCATAGTTCAGACATTTGAAAACGTGAAAATTTTTGAATTCGAAGATTCGGGAACTTGGGGATGTAGAAACGTAACAAACGAGAGATTCGACAAACTAGAAATTCGGAAATTTAGAAGTTTTTCGATTCGGAGGTTCGGATATTTGGAAATTTAGAAATCTAACGAACAAAAGACTCGGAAAATTGGAAATTTGATAATTTAGAGAATTTGTAGTTTGAAAATTTAGAAATTTGGAAATGTAGAAATTTGAAAAATTAAAAAATTGATCGGTTTGTAGAATTAGAATACGAGAATTTTCCGAAGTTTGCAGAAGTAGACTTCGGACGCCAGAAAGCAATGTAAAAAGGGTAAACAACTTTAACGTCCACGATTCTCGGATATTCACGGCTCTTTTCGCCTTTCGTAATCCTTCGAATACGATCCATAATTTGATGGAACGAGATTCCCAGAAGGGTTGCTCGTAAAATCTCGGCTGGAAAATGATCGTGGGCGATATCGTCGGAAACTTTTGACTTCCCTTCAGCGATCTTTACGACGCTCGACAGGTGTCGAAGGGTCGACGGTAACTTATAGTCGATTAAGTAATTAATATCGTACTCTCGCGAGAACACGCTCGATCAGGCATTCCTTTCTTTTTATAGTCAACGCGCGTTCAACTTTACACTTGGTGACTGACGACCGTTGATTCTGAGAGGGGATTTTAATTAAAATACTCGCGGTTGATGCTGTTACAAAATGTTACCGAACTGTAGATAAGATCAGGTATTTTGTTTTTTTTGTTTTTTTTATTTGGATTTTCTAAATCGAATCTGCTTAAAGATTATAGACAGGTGCAGCAACTCGCGAAAGTATTGGAACATTTACCACGGAAAAGGATATAGTAGAACTCCATTTATCAGAACTTGTCGGAGAACAAACAGTTTATATACAATTGGAGTTCGTATAATAGGAGCTCATCAATTATCTCTACCATTTACCATTTTTCGCTCATATAATAGGAACTCGGGTTCAGATAAATGAATTCAACCAGCAAAAGTTCATTTAATCGGGCATTAACTAAAATTTTGTTCGGACAAACGGAGTTTATAATAAATAGAATTCTACTGTAAATATATCGCGCCTCTTATTACAATATCATGAATGATTCGACAGATTATAGAGATCCATAATTGAACGCAAAATCGTTATGCAATTGTGAAGATGATGAATCAAGTTCAGAGCGTAATTACGTTATTATACCATATTTGTTATAACAGTCGTTATTATAATCTGATGTTTTTAACATAACTAAGAAAAAGAGAAAGACACAGTCGATACATTTTCGTCACGAACAAGTGAAAATTTTCGTGTTCGTGGCTTTTTTCAATGAAACGAAAGGAAGGATACGGAAGAAGCGACGACTTTTCTTGTTTCGCAGGTTACGGAAACATTTGTCCAAAGACGAAATGGGGCAAAGTGGTGACCATAGTGTACGCCATAATAGGCCTGCCACTTTTCTTGCTATATCTAAGCAACATCGGTGACATTCTTGCGAAAAGCTTCAAATGGACGTACGCTCGTTGCTGTCTGTGCAAGTAAGTATTCTCCTTTTCTTCTTATTTCGTTTTATTTCATCCATTTCTACTTTTATTGGATCGTTAGCGGAAACCTTAAAATTCGATTTGTGAAACCATCGTTGTTACATCGATCTACTTAATTGTTCAAGGATTAAAGAAATTTGCTTTTTCTTTTCTTTTAGATCCAGAGAATTCTGGTACTTTTGCTTCTTTTTCCTTCGATACGGATTTTTTCTTACTTTTTTTCTTTAAAGATGTCGCAGAAGGCCATTAGAAACGATGCCAAGAGGAAATACTCGTGATGACGCGGATGTAAGGAGAAATCATTGGCAAGTAAGTTTCGTGTTAAAATTTCGTTAACGCGTACTCGTAAATCGATATGTAAGTTTCCTTTGTATTAGGAAAGTAATATTCGCGAAAAATTCTGTACTCGCGCAAAATTCTCGGACAAATAATTATAAAATCAGGAAACGATAGAATTTTACGATAATATAGAGGCATTTGTCGATAGATGGTCGACATAGATGGAAGAGAAATTGATTCGTTCAGCGTGGACAAGAATATTTCCTTGGAAAAACACGATACGAAAGAGGAAAATGACGATGACAGTAATAGCAGTAGCTATGATCCTCAACAAGTCACTGTACCTTTGACGCTATGTGTCGCCATAATGGTCGGGTGAGTCGATAATATTTAATTAACCCGTATTTACAAGTACTTTTGACTAAGTAAATGATTGAAACATATAAATATTGATAAATATTGAAACATGTAATAAATAAAGTTCTGTATCGAGAGTTGATATCCGCTACATGTAAATTAGAAAAAGCTAAAATATAATGATAAACACTAAATGTTTATATCAAATTAGATTAACTTAAGGAACCTAAGTTACAAACTAGCTATATAAATATAAATATAAATAAGCTATAAACCTTAAATATCGTGGTGACCGAATATAAATCATACTCTGCAGCACACCATTAAGTGAAATTATTATTTTGGATATTGATGAAGTTTCTTGAAGAACGATATCTCTCCTTGGTTGAAAGAAATATAGATCTTAATATTCTTGGCAAAGAATATTTCCTTTTCTGATAAAATACGATCTAAAAAAATTATGAATCTCTCCAATAAAAAAACGCACCAGCAAAGTATATCATACGTAATTAACCCTCTGATATATTACGATTATTAGCGTCAATTTTATAAAAATATCAAAATACAAACCGACTATAATCATAATGTCACGAAATTAATCACAGACACGAATTAACAAATTCTCAAATTATCTTATTCGTCGATTTAAAACGGAAAATTTGTTATTCGTTGATCTATCGAAGGAAAATCGCGATTACGAACGATCGTGTCATTTGGAGGGACTTTTCAGGTACATTTGGGCCGGAGCCATCTTGTTTTCCGAATGGGAAGACTGGAACATGTTGGACGGTTCTTATTTCTGCTTCGTCTCCCTGTCGACCATAGGTTTCGGCGACATCGTGCCGGGTGACAAAATCTACGCGGCCCAGGGCCTCGATTTATCCTTCATCTTCTGCTCCATGTACCTAATGCTCGGTGAGTGCAGACCGACCTCACAATTTTATCGGTTTCGACGTTTAATGCTTCCAATTCCCTACGGACATTCACTTTTTCCATCCTCGTCCACTTTTGTCTTCTTTCTCTTCTCCTTTCTATCTTTAGATAAATAAAAATCACGTACATTCTTTAAGTTTTCCAGTTACCAATTCGTAATTTGTCTTGCGAATGGATTACAAAAATTTTATTCTACATTTCCCATCTATCTGTTTTTCGTCTTTCTCGGTTTGCAGCAATCTTTAACGTATACGGATATCGCGTTTTTAATTTTTGTATAACGTTTCAGAATTTTGATACACTTAACTTGCATATCATTTAAAATATTTAAATTATATTCCAGCAAAGGAATTCTCGATATTCGCAATATCAAATGAAATATAAATAAATAAAATATCAAATATCAAATAAAAGTAAAACGTGAAATTGTAAATACAATTTTATATCGTTTTTTTAAGAAATAAAATGTATGTATAGTACAGCGGATATCATATTTTTTATCTTTCGAAAATTAAAACGATCTCCCCTTTCAAATATTTGACATTTACATTTACAAGACTTCAAAATACATGAAATTCAATTTTAACCAAAATATTTTCCATTTTTTTGATTTGTTTTTTCATAAAGGTCCACCACTTTTCCTAGATACCATCTACGACAAGGGCAACCTCCCGTATAGATCTTTGAGTCCACTGGACGAGTGTTTCGTCTCGTGTCCTGTTTGAATTGATATTTGCGAAAGGGTCGAACCGTGTCACCGTGACGAAATTCTAACGGCAGTTAATGTGTGTCGCGATTTAATAGTTCTATTCAGGCCGGTTTCCAAGCACACGGACTTGACGACACGACAACGAACGTTTCGCTTAACAACGTTCTCGTTGATCCGATTCATTGAACGAATAATGTAATACAAGCTCGGAGGAACTGCGCGCTCCATTTTATCCTATAAATAAACGCATTTACGAACGATCGATTTCGATCCACGTATTGATCCCGACAGAGACGTCTGCTTCTACCGTGATTTATCACTACGTCATTCAATCGTGTTTGAAATTTGAGAACAGATTGCTATTGTTCCCCTTGTTTTATCTGTTTCTGTGATCGGCACATCGCAGAAATCAGTTTCTCGCTTATTTTTATGAAACGAATTATATTACTTTATTTCTATACCTTTTTTTTTTAGCAAAGTGCAAGGTGGATGTTGATGCAGATGCTGCTTTCAACGTTTTTTTTTTCTTTTTTTCAAATATCGAATATATATTCCATATCTTGTTATATTCACAAATATGTACAAGATGTACAGTCTCGAAGCAGCCATTTTTCCAATAATCGCACGAAATGGATCGGCCTCGACTCGGCTACAAACTGCGATAAAGGAATTTTTCAAGAATTTACTTTCTCGATAAACTAGGTCTAAGGATTGTACACGCTGTATAGGCGCATGTATATTTTCTTCGCTTCGAACGATCGAGATTCAGAAACGCCGTACGCGTAGATTCGAATGTCCGTCATCCGCCAGGCGAAGATCAAATATTTTTTTCGAGCTTTTTTTCTTACGATCGTTTCATCTTTGTTAACGAAAGGCTTCGTTTACGGGTTCAGCTTTTATTAGAATATTCATTAATTGAAAGCTATCATCAGAGTAGAAACCAACGAATCTCTTTAAATCCTAAAAGCTTCGTGGAAAAAAGCCGCGGAACGAATGAAAAATAAAATCGTCCACTCCATCGATCAGAAAACTATCGATGCACGGCACACCAACACATATTTGAGCAAGTTTTCGCTGGACGAACATCGAAACCGTCGCCGTAATTGTTTCTTTGGCAACGTGACAATTGGATCGCCGCGGATTTCCGCTGGAAACACGATGTCGCGTGGCCAGACTTGGTCGTTTTCAAAGAGATCGACAGCTTTAATTTGGCCAACGGTACGAAATATTCACTTCAAACAGTATCCATTCACTGGTTAAATTTCCACAGGGGGCATATACCGATAATATCACGTATACATAGAATATTTCGTAAAAATGTTTGTCGAAAAGTTCGTATTATTGTACGAATTCCGATAGTGGTATATTTTCGATTCTTTAGTTTTGTCGATTCCTGAAGTTGAAACTTGAAATCGAGAGTTTAATACGAATTTGCCCGTCTTTGTCTTTATCCAATTTTTCAAAAATTCACGAGAATTTCATATATTTTGTCCTGACAGCCGCCAAGAGGTTGAAGCACTCTAAACCATAAGCTTTTTAATTTTAATCTTCGCAAAATATTATATTATATTTACGCACATTTTTCTAACCATGTTATCTGAATCGTTCACGCTGTTAAAAACGCTTTTATCCACGAGATTTATCTTGTTCCAATCGCTCTAAGAAATTTAGCGAAACGTAGGTCTCATCGATGGTCACCGTGGGCGGTCAACGTCTCGATGATAAATAAAAATCTTCCGTCGTTTAAAATTCGTCGATTGTTCGATGCTGGCACGACCGTAGGTGCACACTTACGTGGTGTCGTGGTTAATGAATCGAGGGCCAAAGTGTCGCGAAGCGTGTCAAGGGTCAGGAGGATCGATTGCTTTTTAGCCGTCCGCCACTTTGTACGTGGCCAGACAAAAGTTTGACAACTAGCCCGAATTCTTCTTTCTATTTTAGCTTTTTTGAGGTTTACCCCGTGTCGTATCACAGGTAGTAGAGAAATTCGATTTTTCGATTGGCGTTTATGCGGCAATGGGAACGAGTCTCTTTGAAGCGGAGCTTTTTTCGAGTAGCGAATCGAATCCACGGCCATTTTATAGCCGTTCCTGTCTGAGCGTTGGTTTACACCGAGTGGACGTCGATCGAGCATGGATATTATTATATTATGGTACTATAAAAAAAAAAAGAAAAAAATAGAAAATTGTGCTATCATACAAGAATCGTTCAAGAAACAAAGGAAATATAATTCTTCGTATCAAGCAGAACAAATCTTTTCGTTTATTCTCTTTTCCTTTGGAACGATGCTAGACATTGTCGTATTATAAGGTTCTAAAGATTAGAAAATTACACTACAAGTACTCTTCGAGAAAACAAAGAAAGTCTCGAGTCTTTTCGTTATTATAGCACGCGGATATTATTATAGCACAATAGTTTGGCAAATAGAAAATTGCGTTATAAAAATCCTCGAAGAAACAAAAAAAGTATGATTCTTTGATCTCGACGCGTCAAGTCCATTAATTTCGAAAGAATATACGAGGACAGATTGAAAAGTTTTCGGAATAACGATAACAATAACAAATAAAGCAACTTCTAGCCGGCGATTCTGGAAACTTTTCAACCCGCTCTCGTAACGAAACAATTTACTCACCTTTTTCGCGAGAATTCTCTTTACGTGTAAATTCAAAGATTCGCGAAACTAACATAAACTGAATGTAACCTTCATTTACAGAGGTAAACATTTGTAAAGTAAAAGGTAGCACTGAAAGTAACGTCAACTTGCCAGTAGGCACAAGCATCGTTAAAAATAAACTAACAGCAAAGTAATACGTTTTAGGTATGGCATTGATCGCGATGTGCTTCAACTTGATGCAAGAGGAAGTGATCGCGAAGGTGCGCGCGTTCGTGCGTACCATTAAATACATATTCCGATGCGACAGGTGACCATAACCGGTCTCAGCCACGTTCTGCTCCTCTACGACGCTCGGTAAGTCGAAACTCGTTTCGTTTTATTCATGATACACAGTTTCGTTCGAAGCAAATCGTACTTTGAGATCGGTCCTCCAGAGAACACGCTGTCCGAACGAATCGGAAATTTAAGTAGACGCGCGTCAGGTGTCAGAAATATTTTCAAGAAAACGCGAAATATTAGAAATCGCGTGATTCTGATGGAAAGAAAAGGATATAACGCAATATTAACGCAATAATTCGCGGATTTATTTGTACGTAGCAGATGGCGACGATGTTGATTATAGCGATATAGCGAAGAAGCAACGTTTGTAACTTTATGCACAATATATAAGAAGATTAGTGAAAATATCCAATGTTCCCATGCCTTGTTTCTATGCAAAGATTTCACTTTGCATAGAATTTTCGATTGTTTCTTCCGTCCTAAACGTATAAACTAAAATGTCACAAAAGTAGTGTTTCTTAATTTCATTTCAAGTTTTGACGGCTTTTAGTTCGCTCGAAACTCGCTCGTATCGAAAGCGGAACACGGGTGGACAGCTCTTTAGTAAAATTACGAAAAATAAGAAACTAAAAAAAAAAATAACTCGGTATCGAACGGAATTTGCGTTATGCCTTAATCTCGCCTTAGAGAGAACCACAGAAATCCTTGGGACGCGATAAATGCGATATACGCGCGAGCTATTTTCGAAAAAATGTGCTGTCTTCCGGCGAAAGCACGCGGCGCGAAGAAACGAGGAGAGAAGTTGTTTCTCTCGGCGGCGAATCGCAGAATAGATAAAGAAGAGGCAAAAAGAAGATAGTAGGTGAAAAATGAAGCCTTCTTTCGAGAGGAAATATAATGGGGGCGTGAAACGATCGATCGACGGGAATTTAGCGCGCCGAAAGATCGAGCTGAAACGCTCGTTTACGCTTTCAAAGACATTGCTTTCATTTCCTCCGAGCGATGGAATATCCAGCCGGGGCAAAGAAAAGCGTTAAAAATGGAAGATTTCATTATTATGCGACACCGTCTACAGTTTCATTAAATACCCAAGTTATTAACCGGGGTTATTAATTTTGTTCCTCGCTTTTGTTCTTATTACGAGATTTATAATTGCATGGAAAATTGTGGATGGATGTGATTAAGATCTTCCTCATTTTGTTCTCGAAGAACGAGATTTAACAATCTGGTCACTCGTGCACGATAATTAACCAAATAATAATTAGAGAAATTGGAAACTAGAAGCACATTGACATCGGCAGACGCGAATCGGCGTCTTGTGTTTTTCGAGCGTTACCGACGGCAGACGTAAAACGACGTTTTTTATTTTTTCAAGCGTTGCCGCATATTCCATTTGCATACTTGTCTTGCAAAATTGCGCGGCATAGAAGACTAGGTGCTTGCGGCAGCGTACCGACGTCAAAGTCTTAATTAGGATCGCTTTGGCTATGATAAGTAGCAAAATAAAAAAGTCAATAAACTGTTCCGGTATTCGTCCAATTTATAAAGAAGAAATATATTTGTATATAAAATTCTAATTACAAATATTTTAGGTAATTTTACTGAAAGTGACGAAGAAGCTGGTCGTTTCCAGACGCTATCGCCTTAACACGTTCTTCTAGAGAATAGAACCCGGAAAAAATGACTTGGAAGAAAGAAAGTCATAAATCATAACGCTCGTCGTTCCGACACAACTAACTTTATCCTACAATTTTTTGTATCGGCAGAAATAATTACGGTATCTATAGATGCAAGACAAACGACTAACGCTTCGGACAGTCGAGAAAAAAGCTGAAGAGACAATGGCTTAAAATACGTTGCCATAAGTATTCGCAAACGTTTGGAGATTGATAAAAAAGAAGATCGTCTAAAAATTCCTCCTTCTCAAATACACTTTTATACGTGTACGTTGCTTTTTCGCTAAGCCTCTCGAGTATTCCGTCGATATATGTATACGGTATACAGTGATAGTGGAATATCCTCTTGAAACGATGGGCTGCTTTCTCTGAAAGCGAAGAAAGAAAACGCTTATGCTTATTTTTCTCGGCCAGGCTTCTGTGTGCTCGCTCCAAAGATGCACTAATGCCTGATTTCTTCGAGAAGAGTTTCGTGGTCGTCGCTAAAGCGACTTCACCCGGGGCTATGTCTCTCTAAAGCGGCCTTTAATGGCCGAAAAAGACGACACGGTCTAACGAAAGTTCGTGATATTCGCTGATTCGCTAGCAACACTCCAGACATCCTCGACACATCCTCGAAAAACCTATTCTACTCCAAATACGAAGGTTTATTTAAGTCGTAGAATTTCAGTGACCGTTCGCTTCGTGCGAAACTTTGAGCAAAGGAGAACGATTTTATAAGAAAATTCGAACGATTTCTTACAGGTTATCATTCAACGAAGATTATAAACTTTTATAATATTAACTTTGATTTTAGCAAAAGTCGACTGCCGCGATAATCACAAATATTTGCTTGCTTCCGAGCGAAACTGCTTTATCCTTGAATAGGATAATCGCGAGATAAGTTTAATATTGTTCGATGAACATATTTCTACGGAAAAACGAATCTTTTACGTTTTTCGCTGAGAATTACCATGTAATTCACGGTACATGAATGAAGCGCCGATTCCAAATTGCAAACATATGGATTTCCAAATACGAATTGCATTGCTTTAAACACCGTATTAAAGCATCAGGTAGCTAACGCTACGATATACGCTCACGGAAAAGATTATGAAACAAAGGATTAAAGGATTAGAGCAGAAAGTCAGTGAATGGAGAAGCGGCCATGTTCTCGTGAAGGGGTACACGCGTGAAAATTATGATTCTATCGGAATCGACGCGACGTTTGTTGGGCAAACAGCGAAGAGGAAAAGATGATTTTCGTTTCTCCTTCTTTCCCCCTTTCCCTTCGTTTCTCTCCCTCCCTCTCTGGGGAAAATTTGAAAGAGCGGAGAGCATGAAAGGGGCAGAAAATAAAGGGACCACAATCGTCGAAGGTACAAAGACGAGTTCTTTGAAATTCCAACGCCCGGCTTGGTCGAGAGAAAAAATTAAAAAAAGACGTCGTAGGCACTTCGAACTAAAAGAGGAAAAGAGAAGAGAGAGGAGAGACGCAGCGAATTACCTTGTACGGAACGTTATATTTCGGCGGAAACTTTTCGTTTGTCTGACTTTTTGAACGATTAAATCGCCTTTCTGTTCGTCAGGCTCGATACACCGCCGGTTGTCGTCGCTCTTCTTTATCGTCTCTTTGTCTTCTCTAACCGAGTGAATAAGATTTGTTTAAAAAATCGTGGAATTTGTCCTAGTATTTAAGCAGAAGATATTACTCGTGTTAAAGCTCGGTAGCTTGAAAGTTCGAATGAGAAAATGTTTAGAAAGATATTGGAATATCGATTTAGATTAATTCAACCTTTCCATAGCGTAACGCGAGAGAGACAAATTAGAAATTTCTAGTTTACCTATAAATCAGGTCGATCGAACGGTTAACTGCTTAAAACAATTCTCAGAATTGAACGTAAAAGCTTTATTTTCGAATAAAATTCATTCTTCCGACGAATCACAAAAAACCATTAATTCGTTCGTATTCCAAAAATCTCTATCGACAACCTTCGATCTCCAAACCCCTCGTCATCTTTCAACCATCAAATTCCACAAAGGAAATCCTAGAAATAAAACTAACAACGTGCAAAACTCCGTATCATGTACAAAATTTCTAAGCACCAAAGTAGCCAAAAAGTCTAAACGAATCATCGACTGTAAAAGCTAATCAAGCGTCCCACACGGCGCGAGATCCTCCGGTTCCATCCACTCGAACGAAACCTAACCTGGAAAAAGCCCTGAACAGAAGAAGGCTCGTGGCCTCGGCCTTCGACGACCCATTGGCCGCGGAGGAGACGAAGAAGACAGTCTACCAGAGGAATCACGCTACGTTTACGGTGGGGGAGTAGCGTTAGAAGGGGTGGAAGCGGCAGGAGAGGCTGCTGAAACGGGGCTGCGGCGTTCCTTCATGCGGCGATCTGGCCGCACGAGGCCGCGCTGGCGCAGCAACCTTCTTCTCCACTACGTTTGCGCGTTGTGCACCCTTCTACGGGGTGCGTCCGTGCCGGCAACGCTGTTCATGGACGGCAGACAGTTTCCACGGCACTCGACGAACGCCGTTCCCCGTCCAGTCGTGACGAAGCATTCCATTCGACCCTCGAAACCGCGACGATATCGCGTCCGTGATCCAACAAGTCGACCAAATCATCTTCTCGTCCTCGTCGTCGACCCTCAATCGCTGAAAACGCGAGAATCTTTTTGAAAGAAGCATCATCGTGGGTCGAACACGCGACTAGCATACTCCGAGGATGCTGCAAGCAACGTGCAGCAACGTGGCAAGCTTCTGAAGCAAGATCTCTTCCAGTGGAACCTTCGTTGGATCATCTCGTCTCTCCCTGGATCTGCTCGTTTCTTCCTGGCTCTTGCTACTTGTACGGGCTCGCGGAGATGATTCTCCGAGAGATTTAACTTTCTCGTCGATACAGCCCGTGTATTCTACCGGGAAAACCCAGTTTGGTGAAGTAAATCGTTCGTCGGAGAAAGATTTCGATGGTCGAACCGGTTGCTTGAGACGAATAACAGATGACAGGGTCGCGGATCGATGTAAACGACGAACAGGCTCCGGGCTCCTCGATCGCATCTGAAAGGTGGTGGCGAAGGGCGAAATAGCCGAGACGTGCACGGTTGATCGACTTATCGAAACGAAGATCCCTGTGTCTCGGGGAAAAACTCGCGACAGTACGAGGTGAGAAATGAAAGAAGCTTCGGCTACTTCTAAATAAGAAGTGTACTTTGAGAGGATTCTATAAGTGTTCTCTGAGAGGACTCTATAAGCGTTCTCTGAGAGGATTCTGTAAGTGTCTCTTGCACGTCAGATTCGGATCAGACAGATTTCCAGATCCGTCCAAAAGAAGCGAGTTACAAAAGATTTTAAGGAAACCAGGTATAATTAAGAAGCTCCTGATGCATTTGTGAGCTCAGGTTTCTATGAGATTTTTAATTAGACGAGAAAAGGAAGGATTTTCTATGTAACGATCGCGGTCGAACGAAGTTTTACGAGATCTTTTATTTGAAGAGAAAAGAAGGAATTATCTATGTAAAGATTGGATCGGAACAATTCGAGGAGCCGAAGGAAAAGTTTGCTACGCGTCGGTGAGGCGATATGCCCGGCGATACGACTGCGGGAAGTTGAGGACTGGCTTGGTACGGGGCGATCGCTGCCAAGGTAAGTAGCAAGTTACGCGACTCGAGTTTTCAAAGAAAAGTTTTTCGAACGTTTCCGAATCGATGCGCCACACCGGCCACCACAACCATCGGCATTTCGTACACACCTAGCACACACGAACACACGGTACGGCCTCGTGCATACGATCCCGGAACATCCAGACGATTTTTATCGCGTTGCACCAATTCCTACTCTTAACCTGTTAATTCTTAATGGGTCATCTTTTTACCAAAGATTTTCATGATGATTTGGAAAATTATGGGAAAAAATGTACTTATTATGTCGTTTTTCTGTGACGTTTAAGTGAAAATGTAAAAAAAAAATGAAACGGAGCAATAAAGTATAGGATATTTATAAACAAAGAAATTATATCATATTATATTATAAAAATCCAAGTAACGAGATAATCTGTCTTTTTCGGTTAACAGATTAATACCTATACCTGAAATGCACGAGTATTTGAATATCGGATGCAATTCGATCAAGAACGAACGTTTCTCTACTATTAATTGTTTACCCCTTGCCCTAACTAGGATCGATAACTCGATATTTTTACTATTAGACGAAACGTAGTCGATAAATGAAATTAGTCGCAGTCACTGCAGTTGATGTCGGTAAACTTAATTTAGTACTATGTTTAAAGGAAATTATTTTCGTCTCACAAAGCACTTTCTTACCGACAAATCATATCGAAAAAGCTATGAAAATGTAAATAAATGTAAATAATCATAAAACAATATACCCTAATCAATCGCATGAAACATACACATCTACCACATGACTCAGTCTATTCGGCAAAACAAATTTCGAAAATACTTTAATGTAGTGTTAAAACATTCTTTTTTTAATTTAAATCCCTGATTATCGAAAACAAGGGTTTTATTACTAATTTCATATTTCACGTTTACTCAAAAATTCCGAGGAAATTGGTCCATACTAATTAAGAAATATATTTTCAATAAATCTCACTAATTAATCCAAGTACTCGTTTACGCTTCCATACCTTCGAATAACGGACTGTGTTTATCAGTTCGGTAACATTTTTCGTTAGTCAACATATATTAAAAATTATTCCTAAAAAATTATTCCGCGGTAGCTAAAAAAAAATCTACTATTTTTTAATTTTCACCAATTAATTCAAATCCTCGTTTACCCTTTCATACTATAAAAGGACTACGTTATCGGAAATTTGCTGATTCTTTAAACATTCGAAAATACTCCAGAGAAATGATTCCAGCGAAATGATCTGTCAAGAATTATTTAAAAAACGATTCCACTTACCCAAGTTCTCGCATATAAATTTTCCAAGAAATTCCAACACTATAGTTACACCGATAGTTCTATATGTAGGATAAAATCTCATTAATCGATATTTAACTTTCATATAAAATTTAAATTTTATTAATATTTAATTTTTGTATAAAATTATAATCTAATTAATATTTAATTTTTATATAAAATTTAAATATCATTAACACGTTCAATGCAAAGTCGATAGATACATGGAAGAAACGCGTGTATGTATTCGAGCGATATCCCCATCGAACGTGTTAAGTGATATTTAATTTTGGTACGAAATTTAGGTCTCATTAAGTAATATTTGATTTTTATATAAAATTAAAATCTCATTAACTAATTCAAATTTTCTCTCGGATTTTATCTTATCTGGTTCCGTGGAACATAGGACAAGATTCTATCGTTCGTAGAATATCGGGAATCGAGTAGATCGACGTTTAACTTTTCACGATGGGCGCGAGGCGAAGTAATTTCGTCCCGGTTGTCCCGTTCACCGTGTTAACAGCTTTCGATAAATGTCCCGTCTTTGTTGGCTCGTCCGGCTCGTTTTATGCCCGTCGATTCGTCAGCGAAACACGCTTTTACCCGCGAACAGATCGAAACTGCTTTTATCGAGTCACATTTTACAACCGAAAAACCGATCTGCCCAGTATCCTCGCTATCTTCTCTCTTAATACTTTCTGATCAATACCTGTCCTAAACTCTAGAACGTAGACTCTTTCGAATCTAGAATAGAATCTAGAATGGGAAATAAACAAGTTTTATGGAGTTTTCGATGAATTGTTATCAAATGTTAACGATAATGATTTTACATTGATAATATTGGTAATATTTCGACTTTTAAAGTTCAGATGTAACGATATGAAAGCCTGCAAAGTTTAAACATCGCGATATCATCATTTACGAATTCTAAGGTAAACTCTAAGCACGGTAACGTGATGATCTTTAAACTCCAAGGATGCGATCAAACTGCAAAGATAGTAACAAGAAACTGCTATTAAAATATTCTCGCTGGATCGCTTCTGCTATTATCTTCAAAATTTTCTGCCTTCTAATTATTTCATCAGTACCTTACTTTTGCAATATTCTTGATACAATGATACAATATATAATAATTTAGTCGAAATATCCTATTCAAATAATAATTCAAATAATACTACGATATAGTATGATATAATATAATAATAGTAAATTAAATTAAGATCTACATCTATAGGCTGAATTTCTCGTAACAACGTTAACTGTGTTTCATTAGTTCTGTGTTTCGTGTTACTCTTAATAAGTAAAAATCTAAATATAGTAGTAGAAGAATTTTCTTATGCATGACAGTACAGACAAGCGGTTCGCATAAATAAAGATGTATCCCACGAGGGTACGTTTTGTACATTCTTAGCAAGATAGCACACATATTATGCATTCAGGCAAGCAAACGGCTAAAACTATAACAACAGGCAAATCGAATTTCTTGAGCCCTAACAGCCGTAGTGGGAAAAGAGCGAAGCAACAAATATAACAGAATAAAACAGAAAACAAAAGTTAAGTATTTCATCGTATATGTTCCCTATATTAAAAACATTCTAGTGTTTATTTAGAGTAATAATTACAAACTAAATTTGATATGACTTTTCTCATTTACATGCTCGGCTGCTGTCTCTTTTCAAGGAATTTTAACCTAACAAATAAAAGAAGAAGCTGCAAAGAATAGATAAGAAATGTTTAACCGGATGTTATCCTTAAGCAGTATAAAGTATAAAAAATGTTAATGTCTTATTACATTTCTCTCACAAATTCCTAAAAACGTACATGCCCACGTACCTCCTTCATATATCCCCAAAGATTTTAAGCTGGCAAGCAAAAAGGAGAAATTACGAAAATAAAAATTTCCCAACTCCTTAAATTTTATTAAAAGAGGTAAGGGATAGAAAACAAAAATTTCTAAATTAAAAGCGTCCTAATCCTATGTACAGCCATTTCTCTCAGAATAAAGATCCTAAAAGATCCTAACCATATATAAAGAAAATTAGAACGGTAGAAAATTGCTACATAAGAAATTAACTAACCGCAGGTTTTTCTCATATATCTCCAAAAATCTTAATCTGGCAAGCGAAGGAGAAGAAATTATGAAAACAAAAATTTCTTGGTCCTTTAAACTTTATACATTCTACGCGTCTCTAAAAATCTCAACCGTGAAAAGAAGAGATAGAGTACTCTAAATTAAAAGCTTAAAAGCTTCCTAATCCTATATACATTTCTCTTGGCGATCCCTAAAAAAAATCCTAACTAAGCTGGAAGAAAATTAGAAAGAAAAAGGAGTGCTACGTAAGAAGGTGACCCCAGTTTTCCACAAATACTGCTACAAAATCTTCGCAAAACCAATTTCCATTTCGCCCTATCCATCAAATTCCCCCTCGTCTATAAATTCATCCTCGACTGTCTTTATCTCGCGAAACAAGGATACTCGCGTGAAAGAAGCGTCTCCGGAGTCGATCCGACGCAAAGGACGAGTCTGTCGATTCGTCAGTGAAATTCGCTTTTACTCGTCGTAAAGGCGCAGGCGTCACTCGCGCATAGATAATTCATAACGACGAAGCCGGCCTATAGTTGTCGTATTCCAGCACGCAGTTTCCTTCCAGCGACCCTTCTCCGCCTTTATTTTCCTTTTTCCTCGTTTCTTCGTCCTCTTTTCTGTTTTATTTCCCTCGCCTTCCTCCACAGTCAAGGAGAATCTCGCAGCTCTCGGATCTTTTAACGTAATTGGTTGCCGGTTTGCGCGAGAAATTATGAGTTTTCCTCCTTTCCCGCAAGAATATTGTTATTATTCCTGACTTTTGCGAGGGAAACGAGATTCCCTGGATACACGAAGCATCGCTGTCTCGAGGTTCTTTGAACGTGGACTCGATAAAAGTGGTGGTTCGAAGAAAGAGAGGAATTTCTGGAGATTCTTTAGATTTTCGTGCCAATCGCGTAGGCCATTAGCGGATAATGGTATTTTTGGGAATGCTGTCTGCGAGATTCAAGTAAAGGAGAATAATTATTTTCGAATTTTCCAAAATTTACTATTATAACGTGCTATTTTAAGCTTCCAAACTCTAGCGAACTAAAATCGTTTATTTATTTTAATATCGCTTTCCGTTCTTAACTGTTAAAGTTAGCAATTTAAACGCATTGACAGAAAAAGATTTTGCTGAAAAATAAATTAAACGTTGTATAAGTTTTATAAGAATTCTATATAGTTATATAAAATATATGTGAAAATTGTAATCGTTACAATTCCCAAAAATTAAATCCTAAAAAATATTGAATATGAAGTATATTGATATCTGAAATATCGAAAAGAAGAAAGAAATACACAAGTTTCTATAAAGAAAGTTTTCAAAGGGTAGGCCAAATTTTCTATGAATATAAAGATACCATAAAATGTAAAAAGTTCGAAGTGAGTCGAATACTTGCAGAGAATTAAATATTTTACAATACAAATAGGGTATATTTATTTTCTATGTTATTTTCAACGATACTCGAATTTTCCTAGATTGCCACTTAATCCGAACAACTTCTATTCGAAATAGTTATCGAAATAACGCATGTGTAAAGAGTTACGGAGGGAATATATAGGTCCCGGTCATAGCGGTTCGAAACGTGTCTGACAATAGACGATCCATTTTCCCTTGCACTGTTACATTTCGCTTCTCCGTCGTGCTTCTTTGTTCGGGTCAATCATTCCCTCCGCTATATTTAGCTGTATCCTCTTAATACATCGATGCATTATTTTGAAGACTGTACCGAATAAAAGTCACTTGGATTAATGAAAGCACCGTCAGCAGAGCTTCTATTTCAAATCCTCAAACGTTATCGCCCGTTTATTCCATTTCGAAGAATAACTTATTCTCCCTCTTTGTATGTAAAATCGCCGAGCTTTTTACACGGTGAAACGTAAAAAACGAAGAGAAATATCATTCGTATCCTTTCACAAAAACTTCCGCAAGTATTCCTGTTTACGTGATTTATTTTATATCAACGTAGGATATATATTTTTGTAGACTAAATTATTATGCAATGATGTATAAGAAATTCTTTTCCAATTTGATATATTTCAGGAGTCCCAACTATCACTGGCCGTTGTTATGTTCAATCATAGAGTTCGAGTATCGTTCCTTATTTGAAACATCTCTTAGTAATATCTAACAATTTTCTCCACAGCGGAAAATTTATAATAGAGTAGTAATTTTATGATATTCTACATACTACTTTGCGATATAAACGTGTTTTAATATTTCTTCTGATCCGGAATATTTTACAACAACAAATAGAGACTTTGCTCTGCTTCGGCTACTTTACGAGATCCAAAAATATTTCTTTCTAAACATCCATTTATTTGAACTAAACTTTCGCCAGTGTTGCGGTCAAACGAACTCTTGTCTATAAAAATTGTTATCTATCTAAACGTCAATTTCTATCGTATAAACAAAAAATTATAGCAAGCGGAAGCAAGAAATTGGCATCGTGTGAATTCCAGTTATACAAACTATTTGTCTTTCGTACTCTTTAGAATTTTTAGTCGATGAAACAAATTTCTCTACAAGTCGCATTTCTTCAGTTTTATCCAATCAAAATACGAAATTCCATAAAAATTCGCAGTCAAGATACGAATAGTATCCCTATAACCCTACGCAGTGGACCTTCCATGTCGGATTCGATTCGAATTTATAAGTGCATATTCAAGTTGATCCCATGGCTACATCTCACGTAAATATTGTACATATCTACGTGTCTTTTCCCTTCTTCAACACCAGTTTACCGGAAGTTCGAGGCTCTTGAAGTTTTGAAACATCTCAACTTGACCTGATTGCCTGTTGCGTGTTGCCATGCCTTATTCCATCCATCTATTTCACCAACCCTTTCTCACCCTCTCTGTCTTCCCCATCCTGCAACATTTCGAGAGACTTTTAACACTTCTCAATCCTTCTCACTCCGCGAGATCGTTAAATCTTTCAAGATGCTCCTCGATCGATCGACAACAGCGAAGAGCAAACGTTTCGATGGGCCAGGCATTAAGATTCCTCATCCACGGGATCCAGCCGTATCTTTCGTCTTATTTATTTACGCTACTCCATTAACGGTGGACGAGCTTTCCACGAGCATTCGACGTCTCATCAATTCGAAATAATCGATCGATTCCGAAGAATTCGTCGAATGGCGATGCCGGTAGGAAAAAGAAGGCTAATCGGATATTTCAAATTCTCCGTTTTATTTTATTTTCTTCGATATAGGGAAGAAAGAATTTTCATGGAAGTAAGGAATGCTAGAGGAATTGTATAATAAATAGTTGGTATAGCGTGCTACGAGTTATAGAATTTTAAGAATAGTAGGAAAATAGTTTGCCAATTGTGGAAAATTCCAAAAATCGTGGATCGACCATTTAAAAGTTTAATACATGCGATAGTTATCAAAAATACTTCTACGTATTCTTATTAAGAGTTTCTTTTCATCTCGGCTTCTGCGTTTTATTTTCATAGCGTTAAATCGTTCTCGTCGTATGAAAGTACTTTAACGCTATACTATATCGATCTTTGTAGACTGCGGAATCTTTCTGCACGTAATACGATAACTAATAGCGACTAATTCCATCATCCACAAACCACCGTTTATCAGAAGAAGAAAAAAAATCCTAAAGACAAGGGTGAAACCATGGAAGAAGTAAAGCGACTCGTTTCGAAAACGAAGTTTGTCAGAAAGCCTATTTACGTTCGCGATTCTCACAGTTTCCACCTTAATTACAACCGACGTTGTTCGTCCCTTAATGAGAACAAAGAGCAGGCTGAATATTGAATTTCTGGCCAGGCATTTTTCCCGACTGAACGAAAATCCTCTTACGGCTTTCACGGGCGGGTATCGCGCGCGTAAAGCGCGGACTCTTCATTACGCCATTGTTCGTCGCGTGGTCGCTCGTTGTTTTTCTTTTTTCCACCCCTCTTTTCCCACGCTTTCATCCCTTTTTCTACCTTTTGTCCTGCCACCCTTTCTTTTCTCCCCTACTATCTCCTTCTCTCTCTTTTTTCATGACCAAAAAATCGTCGGCCGAGCCTTAACCGCTTTGAAAGTGCGACGAGAATCGCGACCGAAAGTTACGTTACAAAAATCCTGCAACCTGCGAAGAAAAATATTCTACGCCTATAATCACCTTTCTGTTTTCCTCATTTTTCAGTTTTTCCGTGGCTAGATGATTTCTATGTGGCGTTTAAATTTCCGCCGGGATAAACTAAAGAGGGTTTAGAAGAATTTAATCCTCGGTATTTAATCTTATAAAATTACGTTAAGATTAGATGGAAGATTAGATAGAAGATTAAATTGAAAAATACTCGTAGAAAGCGCTGTAAGTGCCAAAGTTGGAAAATTTTACGCCTTTACCGGGAAATGTTCTCCTTAGCAATGAGAATACAGAATGTAGTACAGAACTTAAATGCAATTTACCTTCTTAAATATTTATTAATAATGTTAGAAGATGGTGTCGTTGGTATGTCGATCGCCAGATAGCCAAGCGCCAAGGAACATTTTTGGCGCAAAATTTTAATTCGAGAGATTTATTCGAGCTTTATATAGATTTCGTAGAAAAATGACCGTAGCGTGTATTAGTTTGCAACCAAAACTGCATATTTTGACCACGGTCACGTAATATTCAAATATTTCGAAATATTCGAACGTTGAAAATCCGTTTGTCCTATTCGTTTTAAAAATACGTGCAACGTTTAAACCAATCAGGAACCCTTAAATATTCCATTGTATGTATTTGTACTAACAATTTCAATCCCTACTAAAAAAAAAAGAATTTATTCGATCTATTTTGGTGCGTAGCTAAATAAAACAGCCTAAAAGACACATCCAAGTTTTATTTTCCATCGTTCCGAGGGCTGACGATCGCGAAACGAACCCCTCGAATCTAAGTTTCGTGTCGCAAACCTCCATCTTCGTCTCCAATATCCTTCAAGAACTTTCCTTTCGTTCTCGAAATAATTCTCTTGAAACACCTCCATAAAGAAAATTCCCAGTAAAATCAAGAAGTTAATCGACGAAGGGAACATTATTTCGAAGCGCTACCGCGAACACAGTTTCGACGACGCAAGGAAATGAGGAAAGTTACGATCCGACGGGGAGGGTGGTTCGGTTGGAATAAAGTAGGGTGGTCAGAATGGAAAACCGTGTCGTTCGAAAATATTTTCTCGCGGCGTTTTATCGAGTTTCTACCATTCTTTCCGTTCGAATGCGCTCGCCGTGAAAGGCGTCGCCAAAGGTGGATGTTACGCGAGAACCTAGCCTCGGAACGTTCAAAAGTTAAGGGCAGGTCTATATATCGCGTGATACGTTGGAAATCCTATCGTATCGCTGGGCTGTCTGCGACCGAAAACTTCCGGACGGCGCAAACTACCCCCTCCTGATCCCTCTTAATTTATTTATACAGGGCGTCCCATAAATTTTTCCGCACAAACTTTCCCGACCCTGTCTTTTACGAGTAAAAATAAAACGAACTGGTCGGATATAAATATTCGTGAATTCATTATTAAACCATTCGTCCTAATCGCTTCTATGTATAGGTACTACTCGTTTCTAGACGCGTTTTTAATTTGCTTTTTGCTTATTCTTTAGGATAAAATGTGTGGATTAGTGGCGGAAATTTGGATTTTATTGAAATGGAATAAATTTTCTTTCGGGAATATTAGAGTAATGATATTGATAGTAATAATGATAGTAATAACAATGATGACGATCTGTTCAGGAGCTGTTAGATGAATAAGCCCTGTATTCTGTATTTTCAAAGACATAAATGTACGTTTTTTAAGTCGTGCCGCTATCAATGCCAAATTGGTCTTTACCAATAATACTATCCAAGAAAATTGTATTCGAGATTTTAGATTACAATTTTATATGCCATGCATATTCTGTTTAAATCTTGATGTTAACAGAATACCTTTCTGTATAAATAAAACTTAACTCACCTATCTACACTAAACTTGGCGAATTCAATGCACCTAGGCGAGAGAAACAAATGGGACTTGACTTACCTAGCAAAAAGATAAACCGGATAGTCTTGGGATTTAATCCTCCGTCATCTGTTACTCCGGAAGATTCAAGAAACAACTAGCCATTTTTCTTGTTAACTTCCGGCGCACCACTACAAGTAAACAAATAAATTAATCGATTAACGAATTTAGAAAAATATTTAGTCGATCGAAGGAAAGGATATCGCAAGTAAATGTGCATTTCACGTAGCAATGAAATCGTGAAATTTTCTAATCGGTACATCATCCAGTCAGAACGTGCATTTGTATGAGATTTTGGCAAAAAGTATTCATAAATACGTACGAAATACATTCATTTATTCGATAATATAGAATGCTGCTACTGGTAGAACTTTAAATTTCGTTGCACGTGAATCCGTTTATACCAATTTTAGTGTACAATTAATACGTACATATATGTATACATTATAACAAATGTATACATTTACTAAAGTAATGCATTCATTGTAACGCGTATAAATATGAACGCGTGCTTCACACGTTACAAATATAACAGTTATCAGGATGTTAAACGATATAAGAACTCTTACACTATAATATTTAATGTTTAAAAAAATCTGTGAGCCGATTGAAACGAACCTGTTGAAGTCGTTCGAAAAACAGTATTCTGTCAGAAGAATTCGTTACCCAATATTTCCACGTGTCAATCTTTCCCCATCATCCATCATAAAATGAACACGAAAGACAAAAGTCGAGTATCAGTTCGCTGTAAATTCCTCTAAAACTTCGCCAACCCTCTTCTGTCTTATCATCAACATCAACACACTAAACACCAACCAACCAAACCATTCCCACTCAGAGATGCTTCCAAACAAGAGACAATCCAAAACGACGAAGAACCTAGAACGATTAATCGTAAGAGGTGGTAACAATGGCGCTATATAACTGGCGATCGTAATCATGGAGCAATTTAATCAGTCGCGAGAGAGGAGTAAATAATAGGCGGCTACGGAAGTTCTTTCGGTTTTCAGATCGTTTATCACAGACAATAGCATTGTCTTTTTCGAGTAAATTACGATTAGACCGTGGATTTGTATACACTTTTGTTGTATAATTGTTGCATAATTGTATAATTTAAATGAAAGAAATTAAAGAAAAGAAAGAATTAAAGAATATATAAAATTTCCAAAGTACAATACATAAAAATATGTAAAACCTCCAAAGTATAAATATGCAAAACTATATAAAATTTCAAGGTAGCATGTTTCTAGCTAGAAATACGCAGAACTATGTAAACCTGCTCGCAATGCCGTAGAGCAAGCAATAAAATATACTGCTATATGAAATTTCTAAAGAATTTCTTTCTCGTTACAGTATCCGGAGGGTGAAATAAATCTCCGCCGAATTTCTATTTGTTTAGGAGGATTGTTCGATAGAATCGAGAATCAACGATTCTTTATAATAATGAAAATATATTAATCACGTGGGAAACATATGAGAAAGAACGGTGCAATTAAATGAACAATACATATATATATATATATATCCTATATACATAAACACATTATTATTTACATAGAAAATGAATGGAAATATCGAAAACATTCTTAATCTTTTTAAATTAGCAGAGCATTTGCACCCGCGATAAATCGCTGTAGTCTCGACAAACTAAAATAATCACGTTGTATAAATAAATAAATACATTCGGTAAAAATAATAGACACCGGTGCACGCGTGGATAATTTTCGCTAGAGTAATAGCAAGATAAAACTGTTGGTATTTGTAATTATCGTTTAAGAAACGAGAAAATAAAGGATGGATAAGAGATAAGGATGAAGAGAGGAAGAGATTAGAAGAAGGAAGGCATAGAAGCAGGCTTTTTATCCTCGGAGCGGCACGCTGCAAGAGCTTCTCGTTCGCAAATGAGGTACGAGCGTCGAGATAAGGGTGGAAAAGCCGCGGGCCAACAGGGTCGAGCGTACACGCGAATAAAGGGCGATCAAACGCGATAAAAACTCGCCTCGAGAACCGATAAGCCCTAATTGAATGTTCCCTCTCGATTTTAGCCGGGCCGTAAAGCCGGAAACTTTAGGCGTGCCCGAACGATAACCCTGCCAAACCCTGTTCACCTCGACACGCGCCACCGCGACTCCCTTTTTTTCAACCGCAACTCAGTTCAATAAGAGAAGGTTAAGGGATGATCGGTTATAAACGAAAGATTAGGAACTTTCGAGAAGGCAGTGGATCCGAGGAGCGCAGTTAAGACTAAAAATAGCACGTTAGACGAAATGAATGATTTTTAAATTCCTTTGAACAGCTTCTGATTATGGAATCATTAAGACTGAAGTTAACAAATCAGACGGGACGAATGGATTGTACAATACATTCCTCTAAAACGTCTACGGTTTGCGACTTTGGAATTATTAAAACTGCAATTGACGAATAATTTTTACACTCCTTTAAGGATGCCTTTGGACTATCGATATAAGTATATCGTCGATATTTAAAGGTCTTCCATTAAAGATGCCAATATGTATTGCAAATACAATATTTATCGGTGAACTGCAATTTCGTTGAAAATTTTGAAATATCGGTAATATTATTTTCCGAACGCACTCTTCAGCTTCTACAGTTTTTGGTCTTTAAAATTATTCAGAATGAAATTGTCAAATCAACCATTTTGACTGATTTGTACATTCGTCTAAAGGTACTAGAATTTTTTATTTTGAAATTATTAAGAACATGCAGGTGTTTTTTTAATAACATTAATGTGTACTTTTATCGAAAAATGTGTAAAAATGAATATTGACTTGTATTAAAACGGGGAACACGAATACTTATTTTCATCGTCGTTTTAATTTTTATATAAGGAAATATGGAAATATTTAGTTGCGTTAAGTAAAACACGTAAAATATAATGCAATTGCGTAAATGCATCTTCAGAAGCACATTACTCGAAACAAGATGACTTTAGATTGCACCATCCACAATGAGAATAATCAGTCTAGAGAAGTTTACGGCTTACGCTTTACACCGTATACAAATTGAGTGATATTCGCTTCATAGCGATAGAATTGCAAAACTTCGCCACGTGTATAAGTAGTATCGAGAAACTGCCTCTGGCCGCTATAATACTAGGAAATTTTTACTTATCGCTTCTTTTACATTCAACTTCATAGAAATTTAAATTTCCACTGAACTTTTACCGAATAACAAATAAGTTTTCAAATTGAATAACTTTAAGCTAGCCTGATTTTAATTCCAGTAATATTTGAAAGATATTACTCCACGTAGACGTATACGTGTGTTAAAATTTAATGTACTTTTAAAGAGATTGTTAACTTATCGATTTTGAATTTTGCATATTGATGTATCAATATCATAATCGTAAGTTTTCCGATTTATTATCTTTCTATTTCTTCAATTCCTTAGCCGAAAGTTTCGTCCTTTTCGTGATCCTATCCCCATTAGCGTAGTTCCTCAATCTCACAACACTTTCCTTCGCAACATTTATTTCCTCAAACATAAATATTATAATCTTCGTAACCACCCTCATATTTCCACTCTTTCAATTACAGAAATATTACGATTCTTTTCTTATTTCCATTTTGCTAGTCACAAATTTCATAATCACGACTCTTTCCATTTCTTCATTTCCTCAATTTCAAAATTCGTTCCCTTTTTATAGCGGCTCGATGACAAACTTTGAAACAGTTTCCCTTTCCAGCTTCGCAACTACTTCATAATTTTCATAATCTTTCCCACCGTCCTACTTTGTCAATCAGAAACTTTACAATTTTTCCTCGATCAGAAACTTTCCAATTTCTTCTCAATCAGAACTTTCATAATTTTTGCAACACTCTCTATTTTCTCTTCTTTCAATGCCAAATTTCGCGATCTCTACAATCTTATCTTATCTTCTTAATCATAAATTCGTTGATTGCAATCCTTCTTCTTTTTTATCTTCAATATCAATTATAAACTTCACAATTTTTCCACCTTCTCAATCACTGAAATCAGTGCAGTTTCCCCAGCGTATCGATCATAAATTTCATAATTCACGCAATTCTGCCCATCTTGTCCACTTCCTTAATCTCTCTTGATCTAAAAATTACGTCTACGTATCATTATTTACAAAACTGCAAAACCACTACATACCATTCACAAAACTCAGCCTACGTACTATTTTACACTCTCTTCGACCACTAACATCAAGGGGAATCTATAAAAAGAGACGGAAGACAGTCTGACACTCGAGTAGAACCACTCGAAACCACGAATAAGAAAAGATTGAACGTCACAAAAATATTGACAACAGTCAGAAGTAGGGATTATAGGATAATCCATGTGTAAGAATAGACGTCGACCATCAACGTCACGATGTTCCTTTAGAAACATGAAGAATCAGGGCACGGATAAAGAAAGAGGGAGACAGAAACTCGAGTGGGACGCGTATGCACGAATTAAAGAGCAACGTTCATTAGTATCGCGACGGACTGTGAAACGACCGAGCTATTAGACGCTTTTGATAATTAAGAGACCACCTCTAACATCGATAATTGCTGCCATTAGTTCCAGCAACAACAAAGAACGAAATAAATCCATTTAAATATAAAACATCTAAAACTTCATAAGACAACCCTTAACTATTATTCATGCAGCTATTGCTTCGCTATAATTTCAAAATAATATTTAATCGTCATTAGCATAGTCTTTTTTATTACAAAATTTAGCTATTAATCATTACTCCACAAAATAAAATTTAATTATTACTCGCATAGGCTACACTATTATAAAATTTAACTATATTGGCTGTTACCTCACAAAACAACCATTAACTATTACTGATACAAGTTTCGTTATTACAAGTTTTAACTATTAACTATTATTTTACAAGATAAACTTCGTCACTATCAGCTATAAAACGATCAATTTGTAATTTTTTACGGGAACTTTGTAGATTTATAACGTAGTTTGGAAATATCAATTCAATCCATTCTATTCTATTCCTATTAAAATATATATATATATAAAGGTCTTGTCCCTTCCTTGCATTAAGTATTCTTTCATATATCTTTCATTTTATTTTCTCTGAAAGAAATTTCATACTTTAGTGATTGATAGTTGTAACGTTAATGGATAAAGTAGTTATTATCGACAAAAAAGGAGTTAACTATGTAAATGCAATAATAAAAATAAAATAATCTACCGCATCTTTTATCGATAAAGGATACATAAATGAAAAGCTTTGATGCAAAAAGAGATTTACGGTCGAGCTAGAAATAGACGAAATCGTTCGGGAAAATCGAGTGAGGTTGCAGAGCGAATGGATAGAATTGAGACCGTGGTAAAACGTTGGAGAAGAAACGTTAGTCGGAAGAGAGAGTCCAATGGTATTTCGCCTTAACCCCGCCTCGCCGCTTTTTCTCTCGACTTCCGGCCTGTCCTCCAACTCGAAACACTTGATAAGAAAATAGAATTTCTCGGTGTAAATTGATTAAAGCGGCTTTCACGCGGTATAGTAATGTTTTCAAATAACTCAGATTGCTGTTAACTAATTCGATCTTCATCTGAATAACTACTATTGATAGAAACGTTATAGTGAGCTTGGTATGTACAAGATTATATACTTGGTATATGCAAGATTTATCTTGCTAGGATTTTGGAATTTTTATATTTCAATTTTACTTAAAAAAAATCTTCGGCTACTTATTAATAGTAATAATTTATAGACCATGACAACTCCGATGCTCATAATCGTAATTAACAAAGCATTCTAATCTTATTCTTAAAAATCTTATAGAGTTCTCAAGATCTCTTAGAATTCTTACAAATTCGAATTGATTAATTTAAAAAGGGAGAAAAACAAAACCCCGAAGAATCTAATAATTTATATAAAAAGATCTTCAATAATTTACTAACGTATAACGATAAGTTACAAACCAATAAACTCCTGAAAACTTCCTAAACTACCTCGAAACTAAAATAAAGAAGAAAAATTTCCACAATGCTAATAACTGAAACCACGTAGTTCAAGATATCGCGAACCGAGTAACTACTAACTATTAAGTTTCGTATTCCCGCGACATCCTCCAGCCATAGGAGCACAGAAACTCTTTCAAATTTTATTTTACGACTACCATCTGAAATTTCAACCGACTTGTAATTTGAATATTCTATCATAAGGATAGTCAAACTCGACATTGGAATGCTGGCACCTATTCATCTACAAGGAGTTTTCACTAGGATATATAAGGAGTGTGTGTGTGTGAGTGCGTGCATGTGTGTAATTGACGTTAAGAAAGCAGATTAGGTACAAGGTAAACGTAACTGTTATTCGTCTAGCAGAGATTCAGTCGACACGACAAGCAGATAGTTACGAGCTCGTTATCTCGCGCGAGCAGACGCATTTAATTCGAGACACTTGAACTTTTCTCGCGAACACGAGAATTGCCAAGCTCGTTTTTCCAACTGCACGACGAATACTCGCTCCGCCCGGTTGGAAGAAGTGGACGGTACCTCGAAACAGAAAATATGGACGAGACCTTGGCTGATGAACATACATATGTATGTGCAATGTGCATGTATGAGGTCTGATTTGCAAGGGAAATGTTGAATTGATTTGGCGAGAAGAAAGTACAAGACCGTCGCTTATTTTACATTTTGAAATTTTAAAGTGAAAAGTGACATTTACTGAAACTAATAATTCTGGAATTTTTTGATTAAAATTACTCCCAGTTCTGAGAGCTGTTCTCATTCCGTAACTATAAATGGCGATGACTAATATAAAAGAAATATAGATCAAATAGGTATTTTTTTTAACTACTTCTTCCAAAATCCTAGAAATCCTCCCATTAAAAATTCGAAATATCCTAGGCGCTAGATTCCAAAATTCCAAGATTCCAAACCCTAAACTTTCAGCCCTAATTATTATCTACATCCCTATTATCTAAATCTCAAAAAATCCTGAATCTTAAAACACTCAGCGCTTTAAAAATCTTCTAATAGTTCTATAAATTCCAAATGTCACATTTCAAACATGTTAAATGCTAAAAGTTCCACAAATTCCAAAGATTTCAAACTCTGAACTCTTTACCAAAATACCAATCTACATGCAACTAAACCTCCAATCAAAGGTCATCGCACCTTAGTTTACGCTCTTCTAATGCGAATCTACATCCAGTACGAACAATCTGCCTAAACTGTAGCATCCACCCATCACAAACCTGGAGAAACAGAGAGAAAGAAAAAGAGAGAGAAACGAAGATGTTTCAAGTCAGGCTTGATTAAAAGGCATCTCTATAAATCTGCTGGCCGGCAAGCGGAACCGTAAAGGGTCCTTTAAACGACTTATTGGTTCTCGACCTATTTCCTTAAAGGTTTCCGTGACTTTCCGGCTCGTCCCTCTCCCATTATACGCTCGAAAAGCCTTCTCTTCTTTGCAGACCACGCCACATCGAGTCTGGACATCCTCTAATTGACGATCCAGTCCCACAAGGAACGAAAAATTTCAGCCTTTCTACGGGGATCATGCTACCTTCTCGCGTCCCAAGCTTTTCGTTAACGCGACACGTTCCTTTTCTACCCTTTTTCTAGCCTCCTCTTAGAACTCTCTAGTTCTAGATCTCTCCCTTTCTCTGTCTGTCTGTCTGTCTCTCTCTTTCTCTCTTTTTCTCAGCGGAAATTCGGTCCAACGTCTCTTTGTGTCCCTCACTCTACCCCAGAGGCTGCAGACTCCCACGCCTCTAGCTGCTCGGGCTATCGATTGCGAGCTGCCAGGGCCACGAAGACCCCTGGCTTGGCTTCGTTGTGCTAACTCGTTACGCGGTGTTACCGCGTGTCCCGATTATACTCTGGCAGAACCGGAACAGACGGTGTGTCTGCACCCACAGTGCGATACGTGTATACGTATACGTAACGAGCATTCACCATCATTCTTTTGAGTTCTGTGTTTCGACGGTTTTCGACTTTTCTTTATGGCCATATGAAGTAGATTTTTTAGTTTGACCGCGGTGATGAGTAGACCTACAGATGTTTACGCAATTTACATTTTTATGAAAATAATTAAAAAAATGAGATCTAAATAGAAATTTGCTTCATCTACTAAATATCATGATAAGCGATTTACTTTGAATATTTTATATAATATTTTTGCATATTATACGCATTCCGTGTTTTTCGGAATTTTTAATTTGTGAGCACAAACATACGTTCAGAAATATCAGAATACTTTTAGAAAATGAGGTAATAACTGTATTAGAAAATTTAAAAACGTCATTATATCAGTAGGAGAATAATATATCCAAATAACGATTCAAATTCAGAGATCATGCAACAGAAAAGGAGCTAATAGATAAAGATAATTAGTCCATCTATTCTCCTTGCCATAAACCAACCTCTCGTTTGTTCCTCTGCCATCATCATCGTTTAATTTTTCCTTTCTTCCTTCCATCATCCCCGTAACACCTTATCGTGGCATCTACAGCTCATTTTGTATCTACTTTTTCATGCCAACTTCCTGCTTTCCGCGTACCGCCGCTCGTTATCTCCACCAGAGGCCCAATCCACGCAAACGTTTCTCCTCGTTGCTGGTCGATTCGTCTGTGTCCGCTCGCTTTTTCCCCTCGTACAATATCAAAACATCTTCACGAATGCATAACGCATAATCCTGATCGAACAGGTCGGCTCGCGAGATAAACAGAAACGCAGAGGGACAAAATTTAATTTTACAGGTAACATCTTCGACTGGTCAGGAAATCTGCGACTACTTACTAAAGATACTAATTTAAAAATCAATAAATTGCTAAAATTTGAATTTAACAAAATTTGTTAAAATTATCTAACGCTTCAATCAATCAAACGAAGAGACTGATAATATGTATAATTAATAATAAAATACGTTAGTAATCGGCCTAGTTGCGTGGAACATCCTGTACGATAACAGGAGAGGACGA
This sequence comes from Bombus vancouverensis nearcticus, assembly GCF_051014615.1. Taxonomy (NCBI): domain Eukaryota; kingdom Metazoa; phylum Arthropoda; class Insecta; order Hymenoptera; family Apidae; genus Bombus; species Bombus vancouverensis. The sequence continues at coordinate 12,931,926 of NC_134923.1, forward strand.
ATAAACGAAATTTCTGCATGCATCGCTGTATTCTCGGTTAGAGACCGCGAACTTTGGAAGGTGCTCTGGAAATCGGAGAATTTCGATATGAATTTCATGTTGTAACAGAATTTGAAACGAAATTTGCGAGGAAAATCCGACGTTACTTCCAAAGTGTTCTCGTGCAAACAGTTTCGATATTTGAATAAATTACTAGTGGCTGTCCGGAAACATGTAGAAAGGTTTCGTGAAGTTTGGCTATGCACTGCGAATACACGATTTGTCTATGCAAATTTGTATGGAATTATTGACCTGTTATAGGATGCTTACTGCAAAAAGTATAATTTCACAGAGAAATGTATAATTAATTAGACAAATTCCAATAGAGGCATGGAATTTAAACAATTTTCAAAATTATATGTTATTATTAAATACAATGACTAATCTCCTCTAAAAAGATTTAATACAATTAATAGAATTTATTCTACTTAAATTACTCTACTTCGTACACTTATTATTACTGCAAGTATTTGTGTATACTGTATAGTTATATGTTCGAAGTTACGCGACTACAGTCACAGTTACAGCCATCCCTCGATTTAGATACATCTTCCCGATTTACATCGCTTGCACTAAAGACGCAAAAACCATTTGTTCTAACAATCAAATTCATATTCCCGTGCTCGATTCACTTTATGTTTTTTAAGATACGTTACATTCTCAAAGTATCGCCAAGCGTTGTCTCTTGTTGATAATCAATGAAATAATAATCAATAATGCAATTAATCTAAACCGCCGTTCACTATGTTAATATATGTGTATAAATTATAACGAAGTGTTAAGATATGTGTATACGTATATAACATATATAAGTAAATATGTATATACATATGTATGTGTATTGACTAGTCAATATCAGTTAATATCAAGTAACTATTACTTCAGACCCAATTGATATACGAGTGCGAGGGGTTACTATATTTATAATATAGAACATAGGAATGTATTAATATAGTAATATAAGAGAGTTGTACAGTAGTATAAACCAATATAAAGTTCCTTACTTGGTACGTTCGATTTCTGATGCTCTCATAACCTCTATTGTGGTACGATCGACTACATCACGGGGGAGCTATTGCTTAGACGCGATTCACTTGGATTATCTCCGGCGTGTTAATTAGTTACGCGCGTTAGAGCTGTGTCGATTGTAGCGCTGGGCTTGCAGCATCAATTCCAATTAAACTGGCCTATCCCCAGAGGATTGCGATTCCTTCGCGTTTACCACCTGACAACAGATGCTCGGACCGATCGCATAGTTGCATCTTGCATCTCGAATAGCTCGAGAATGTTACAGGAAATGGTTACGCCATCTGCGATAAAGGAAATCGAGCGTAGAACGAAATATCGACTCTTATGTAGCTATGGTACAGCTATTTACTTCAATGTTGTTTACTATCTCACGTTTGAAATTTGCATAAAGTGTTAATAAAGGAGGTAGAAGAAATTCTTGGAAATAGGTAACCGATTCTATTAATTCTTATCCTTGCACAATCAAATTACAGATATAATATGAATAGTTAATGAATACTACAAGTACGGTATAATCTATATATATATCTCAAAAAGATAAGAATTTAAATTTTAAACTACACTTTTGGCAAATCTCACAAAATCCTTTTACCCATTACCAATTTATTAGTTTCTTACTTAATTATTTTTCTAAGCAATATTTTAATGTAATGTTCTATATCTTCCCCGCAGTCAATCTTCTATCTTCCGTAAAAAAAAATAATTTTTTAAGAACGTTTATTAATTTCTTAAGGATACTGCACCAAGGCAACTGCTCAAAATCTTTTCTTCGTCAGTTAACAATTTTCTTGTTTCTTTGAAAATCAATTTCTTGCTGTAATATATAATTTATCTTTTGAAAATTCTCTTTTCCTCAGAAGAGATTTTCAAATTTTTCTGAGAAATAATATCTTGACGTTTTTTATTAATTTCCTGATAACGTTATGATGTAATCTTCTATCCATCAAAATCCACCTCGAAGCACTTTTACGCTAAAATTTCTGGTGCATGAGTCCCATCGGTTAAAACATCTTATCAATCATGAAACAAAAAGGGAAGATCAATTCCTTCATCAATCAAATTTTCTTGGAGGAGGAACAGGCAGACGCCTCCACATTCGGCCGACCGATCTTTCCACGTCTCCTTTTTATTGAGTTTAGCTGAATTCGTCTCGATTCAACGTGTTCGTTGAATCGTAAATTCTCGTTCCACGTGATATACAAGGTGTTTCAGAGTTACAACTCAATCAAGCAACATTATTATATTATTCAGCCAGAACTCGAAACACGAAATATAATCTAATTCAGAATAAATGAAATACGATACAATACAATTCAAGCGAAATCAATTATAACACAATATAAACTAAAATTGAACGAAATACAATATAGTACAACTAAAATACAATGCAAATGAAAATAAATGAAGTAAAATACAACTATTGCCAATACGACAACTTGATCCTTTAAATGAGTTGCCCTTTAAACAGAAACGTAAATATGAATTTTAAACACTTTTTATATGAAACGATACCTCTAAATAAAAGAATTATTATCCGAATGACGAATCAATCGCATCTTCACCAGTTAACAGATTAATTATAATTTTTATTGTATTGTATCGTATTTCGTTTAACTTTAATACAATATAATATTATGGAAAAATACAAAAAATATGTATCTTCCGTTTATTACTTTTTTCTATTACTAATTTACAATCAATCGATCAATATTTCTGAAACACTCTGTACAGTGCAGTGGCACGATCTCGGTAACATGGTCGACGACGACGGCGACGACGACGACGACGACAACAACGACGACAACGACAACGACAACGCGGAGGACGTTGGTGTGCGCTCGCGACGTCGGCGTCGACATCGTCGTTGGCCGTAGCACAGTCGCGAAAGGAGGGATGCCACGACGACCCACATTCCGTCGAATTTAATTTCATGCCTTATCTCTGGTAACCACGGTACAATGCTTCAACTGGGGCGGCTGCGAATCCTTCTATCTTACCCTTGTACGCTCCACATACACCGCCGCACGACACTGGTCTACAACGGTTCACGGCTCTGAATCATACCCCTGTTTCGCGGCCGCAATTTCTACCTGTACTTTTCTCGCCAAATATTCACCTCGTCGTTTCTCATCTCAACTTCTTTTCTTCCTTCCTTTTTTTCTTTTTTTCTCTCTTTTTCTTAATAAAGAATGTTAATCAATCTGAAACATAAATATTTATATGCATAAAGTCACATTCTCTATCTTTTACAGAAGATTGACTGATTTTTAATACTTTGTAGACAACTTGGGTCATTTACACCCGAAATGTCACTCGTTTTTTTCACAGCGAACTCTTATTTTTTCAATCAATCAAAATTTACATTCCCCTTTTCTCACGTTATCATAAAGCTATCGCAAAATTATTTTTAAATAACCATAGACATAACTTATTATCAAGTCAAAGTTATTATTAATATATTCAGGTATTAATTAAACAATGAATAGTGAAATACGTTATTTTAATTAATTGAAATAATTAGGGGAGGACGGTGGTGAAAAATTACAGCATAAATTATCTTCTTTTTTAATATTAGATGCTCATCAGATTGAATTGAAATAATGGTTTCTTCCAATGTGAATACCGAAATCTACATAAGAAAACAGGAAATATAACGAGTTACATTTAACATTAGTTTTTAATCAGTTATGAATATTGGAACTTACATAACAAATTGATGGGTTAGCCTTTTGGTTGATTTTTTCACGAATAAAGCTAAAGAATTCTTTAACATACTAAAAAATAATTATTTTTCAATCCCTAGTCAATTAATAGTAATAGATTCTTTTTCAATAATCCACTGAAATGATTCTTTTTTTTATTTTTCTTCTTTTTCTTTGATCTTGGAAGTTAATCAATTGACATCAGTTTTTATCAATTAAAAGAGAAAGAGGATTTTCTTTTTTATTTTCAATATTGGAATTTAAATGAGAAAGAAGCTTTCGTTCAATAATCCTGAGTATTAATCAGTTAAAGTAATGAATGTCCATCGAAACGTTCCTTTTCTAATGTAAATTTACGATACTATTTTAAACATCTCTTTTTAATTTTAACAATAACTGTCCATCAATCGCTATAAATTTCCATTATTTGATATAGTATTTTGGCTTATCTCTTTTTGAATATTAAAATTAAAAAAAAAAGGAAAGAAACACGATAAATTAATGTGTCGACATTTTAGGTAAATTTTCGCCTCACGATCATTCAATATTTGTAATATTTTTATTTGAAAACAGTAACTCTTTCATCCTTTGTGAAAATCACTGATAAATGAAAATTATATAAAATAACCCTTTTTACACCCTCCATTGGTACTTTATACGCACGTAAACAACGGGTGACACTTATTTACACAAGGGGGACCCCATTCACCCCGTAGCAACCGCCTTTTATTTACATCCTTCCACGTTAGTTAATAGGTGATTACTTAAATACAACTTTTATCTCATTTATTTAAAGATACAAATAACAAAACGCTACATGTTTTCAGTAATTCACAGAATAAAACTTTTTTTATCCTTTCCCCATTACGAATATGGGTTTTAAACGAAATATTCATTGTAAAATAAGTAACCACATATGTGTTTGACAACAAAGCTATACTGTTCAATATTTTCATAAGTTTTGTGATACTTCAGCGAAACAGTTTAATATATCATTTTTTTTCTTATGCTAGTGCGACCATACATTTTCAATACAATTGAAGATTACAGAGAAAAAATATGATAAGCACAATTTTGTTGATTTCCTTATTTCAATATTATTTAATGATTAAAAAAAATGTACTTTAATCTAACATGGTTAAAAGGAAGAACGACCTATTCGATCCAAAAATATAATCTGTTTGAAGAGAACTAAGCTCTATAACTACGTTTAATAAGAAGATAGTTCAGTTACTATGTAAGTGGTTGAAAGGATTAAAAAATCAAAATCAGTTTAGAGAAAGTTCACGAAGAATTATTCACACATCGTTAAAAATTATAAGAAAATACGATAAAATAGAAATTACACAAATACGAAGGATATATTTTACAAGCAAATATTGTCACAACCTAGTCAAAGTATATGTAATTATTCAGCAGCTGATCGCTGGAGGCCTGATTGCTTCAGGAGATGATAACTAAAGACTGATTGATAGAAGCCTGATTGCTTCTAAACTTGCTGAACGTTGATCACCGGAAACTCTATTTGTCGGAAGCCTGATTATTTAAAGAGACGCTAACTACAAGCCGGTTGATCCTACCAAATTCCAGTCTCCTTTGTACAATCTCAAATTGTTAATTCGACAACGCGTTTCGTGTACTTCGTTCTTGTTCGCTTGCAAAACTTAACTACGTACATAAAATTTAGTGAAATTCCAATTTTCTATTCAATTTGATCAGAACCTTCAATTGCCGCACTATACATCGAAGAAAAATACCATTATTATAATTTTCATTAGTTAATTTTTGACAAAAAAAGAATAAATATTACTGGCCAACCAGTACATGAATCTAAAGAGTAAAAAAAAGGGAAGAAAGAAACTCATTTACTTGGGAACACGTGTATGTCCTCCAGTCGAAACAGAGATACGTAAGCGCGATACACATGTAGTACATAGATGGTATTCAAATGCTCGTCGAGGGACAACGAGACGACCAGTTGAACAGAGAGAGAGAAAACGGAACAGTTTACCATGTAGTCCACACCGTGATATCAACACGGAGTTGTACCACATACAATATCGCTCGCAATTATTTGAAAATGTAAAAATAATACTAAATATACATGTCCACCTACATAGTGTGTAACACTTAACATTTCGCGCTCAATATTTTGATGTATAAGTAACGTTTAATTTTAACACGAATGAAAATAATTTTCTTTTGCTTTTAGTAGATATGGAATATTTCTTATTCTATATAAAAGTGTTCAATTTCTATATTTGCTTGGTACTATTAATCTATATTTACTGCTACATTTCCACCTCCAATAAGTACCATCTTTCTTAATAAAACCATATTCACGAAATCACATTGAAAAGAACAAAAATATAAAATATATTTTCGCATCATTCACATCCTAAAAACAAAAAAATTCTCCAATTACAAGTTTTTATCACTCAATAGCAAGCCAGAATAAATACAATAAATTATTTCCAATAACAATAAACAAACCCACACACACACACACGCACACCTAAAACTTTTAATTTAATTTAATTCTAAATGTACTTCATCCCTCAACTTTGTTACTCTGAAACATCAGAAACAAACGAAAAATTTATTTTTCGCCCTAAAGGGATCAACCCTTCGTACGTCTACCCACCCCATTACTGTTAAAATTAGAACGTCCCATGGTTCGAACAAGTACGACCGGTATTATAAACTATATACATCAGTTATTTGAAAGTAAGTACCCGTATAAACAGATGAAAAGTGATACATATGAGTATGCATTAGTTGGAAGCTCGATCGTAGCTATTTCTGCTTGTATACACGCAACGGAACGATCGCTTTATCAGTAAACGGACTCTCCTCGCGGAGGGCCGACAGAAAGCGCGAAAAGGGGACATTTATTTCGGGAAATCGAGCAGTCCGATTATTAACTTCTCGTAATAGGTCGCAGCCCGGCAGGAAATTGAAAAATACGATTACGGAACTAGCTGGTCGCGAACCGATTCTCTTACCGGGCCAAATATCGCTTGCAGGCACCCTTTTGTCAAGCTTTTTCCAAACACTGTTTTATCAACACTGTTATTGTTTATAGAAGGAAATAGTCTGATTTTTATGTGGCGTATAACTTCGTCGGATCATGATCGTTGTCGAATCATTTCTAACCCATATATCTTCTGGATTATCTTCGTGTCACTATTTTATTGGATTATTATATTATATATAATATAACGTACATATTATTCATGTTATTACACTATATATGAAATAACATAATATGATATTTCAATAAAGTAATGATACAAACATAATCCAAAGATATGCATGTATTTAGTGTACACAAAGTTTGGAATCATCGTGTGTTCCACAGAATTCACAGAATTGAAAAAACAAAACAGCTTAGAATACTGTCATTTCAAAAAATTACTCTTTGATCGAAAATGTTATACGAGTAAAGGATATTAATTTGACTACGCAAAATAAATTCTATTCTTCATCGCAATTGAAATAAGTGGAACTTCAATCATCTCTAATAGAGGTTCTACGAATGAAGAAAGGAAGAAAAGTTCTCGTTACATGAAGAATTCGTGGATTTTAGTTTGTTATCTATTATTCAGAGCTAACGACGTCGTTTCGGCGAACGAAGATTCCTCGAACGAAATACGCGATGAAGGAATTTCTAGGATTTCATAAAAATCTCCCACCTCTTGTTACAAGAATCTGGCTTCTTATGTTGCAAGAATCTGAATCCTTAACGTGGTACCAGAACAAAAAATATGTACAAAAAAATAAATGTAAAGATTTAAAATCTTAAATGAAAAAATAAACAAGTGGAGAATGTAAACAACTAAACCAAGAACGTAAGCAAACAAATACAGAATGTAAGCAAACAGAAATGTTGTATAACCTACGTGTACGAATGCATACCACTAAAACAACCAGTCTCTAATTTACGATAGATCTAAATATATTTCTATGTAAATATATTCTCTTTGGTGATACATTAGATCATGGAAAACATACTTGCCTCCAAGAAAACATCTTGAAACTTTAGACGTAATCATACATCACTCTTCCAACTTCCATAACGTAGATCAAGTCACACTCTCAAAATACATTCCTGAAATGCAAATTAATGTTCATATGCCGCTCAAAATTCAAACACATCCGTTATATCTCAAACACACTAAACATACTCGCCACCTAAATCCACCAAGATCCAATCAAGCTCTACATTCCCCTTAATTAACCACCGCGGCGTCGTCGCTCATACACCTAATCACATCCTCCTGAGCTCACACTCGTCACCCGATCGCATCTCCAGTGCCACGTGACCATAGTCACCACTCATCATCGACACCTATACCAGAAGTACACTCTCTCACGCGTTCCCTGAGGTACCAATAAGAAGCAATTAAACTTGGTGCAGACGAGACATACGATATTGTGGAAATTTTACAAAAATTACGTATTATCTGCATATATTATATAGTAGATTATGTAATATGAATATTATCTTTTCCAGAGAAATGGAAAGTACTCTCGAAATTCAAATAATTTGCAAAGTTTCACTCGACAAAAAATGTCAGCACGTAAACCAGTTTTGTCAAAACCGATTCTATAATTTTCTGCCTGTACGATTTCGATAACAAAAATTCCTTTTCTAAAATATACGTAACAAGCATTTTAGAAAACAAACTGAATAATGTATGCAAGTTATAACAATAATATCGTTAGATCACAAATAATAACGAACGTTGAATAATTTTATATTACTCGAGCGTTGAAAAATTTAATTTTGTACTAACGACCTATCGAGGGTTGAAAATTCAAGATATTAATTGAGAGTTAGTATACAAAACAATCTCCCACTTACGTTCCAATATTTTAATTATATTAATAAAAATATAAACTTTTATACTTACATATGTGTGCAGTCTAGTCAGAAGCTTTTCGATTGTACGCTCAGATTGTATCAAAAATTGAAACTTGTCGAATTGTGTAGCGTCAGCGCTATGAAATCGGAATGGCGCGAGACGTCGCATTCCTCGTCTGCACAGAGCCTTAGGGCGATATAGTTGCAAGCGACAAGATCTAATGGGATCACGGGTAATCTCTGCGACAGGCTTGCCAGCGCACCAAATGGACGAGGCTCGAGGGAGGATAGTGGAACGATAGGAGGCGACCGGTTGCGGCTGCAGCTGCGGCGTCGGTCGCTGCACCTGCAGCTGCAGCTGCGGCGACGAGGAGGCTGCCGGTAGCAGCGTGCAGACGGTGGCTAAAACATAATGCAGAGCACAGGCGACTACTATCAGAGGGCGCCGAGATGCTGTCCAGGGAGGAACGCGAACGCAAACGCGGACGCGTTGAGGATCAACGCTTCTGTCCGGGGAGCGGAGTTGCTGTGCTGTTGTTGTAGCTGCAGTACGGCAACATCTACCAAGACACCGGGATTATTGGCCAGTCTGGGTGTCTGCGTGCTCGTGCTGGGTTACACGCTGTTGGGCGCGTTCGCGTTCATGGCGCTGGAAGGTGGCCTCAAGTCGGTAGGTCATCGCTTCTTTGGTAACGTTATCTTGTCCGAAAGCTCTTTAGAAGTCTGGTATCATAATTGTATAAATTTACTCGTATTAAATAAAGTTTTTATGTTAAGAAGCGTTATACGTAATGAAAAGAATGGAAAGGAAGAGAATTGCTAAAAATCTTGTGTATAAATCATCATAAAACAAACCAAAATTAATTTGTAACCTAGTGATCCTTAAGTGATTTTGTACTTTCTTCTTTCAGAAAGGCCGTATGTATGGATTATACATATATATGTGTAAAATCTATTTGTTTTCCATGGCAGGATTCAGGGAACGACCTGCTCATTCCCGGTTCCAAGAACGGAGGAGGATCGTACGTTGTGCCCAGTATCGAGGATGACACTGCGGCCATGGAACTAAGAGCGCGCACCGTTGAAAGGCTCTGGAGTATCACAGAGGACTTGAACGTGTTGTACAAGGAAAACTGGACACGATTAGCAGCCAGGGAAGTGTTCGAATTTCAGGAGAACTTGGCACGAGGTCTCAGGAGAACTTCCTCGCAGTACGAACCGATGGGATCATCCTCTCGATCCAGGGACCATTCCATGGACAGAAGATCACATAGAAAATGGACCTTTAGTGGCAGTTTATTGTATTCCCTGACGCTGATCACTACTATTGGTAAGGATTACCAATATTTACAAAATATAGAATATATTAGTATCATTATACAATATTTCATGTAACGTACCACTTATTATAAATTAAAAGTTTATAACTTAAAAATATTAATGTTAACTTGTTTCTCCAGGTTAACAGGTTAATACTCATGAAATATGATCTATAATCTGATAAAAAATTGACAAAAATAAAACAGAGAACAAGCGTACCAATAAATTGTACAAAAATTGAGCTACAAAGGTAACATAACACCTAGTCGGAAGCTTCAATTTATGTGACAATTTGAATTGACTGAGAACACACCCATTACATTCTAATAAACGCTCTCATATTCAATCAATCCTCGGTTGTTCCCTCAATAACAGTCGATTGTAACACAATCGTTATCATTGGCGTTTCAGGATACGGTAGCGTGGCGCCTCGCACAGTCTGGGGTCGTTTAATCACAATAGTGTACGCTCTGGCTGGAATTCCCTTAATGCTGGTCTATTTAAGCACGGTGGGCGATGTTCTCTCAAGGAGCTTCCGTCGTTTGTACGGCAGATTGTGCAGGCCTCGAAATTGCACCAGGAAGCAACAACCGCCGCCACCGCCACCTCCTGTAGGTGGCATGATGAGCAAAACCTACAGATATGATAATCATGTCGACTCGAAATCTGGAAATTACTATTCAGCTAGCAGAGAAAGCTCCTGCGACGATCTAGGAACCAGAGGCACCAGCAGTGCCATCTTGTTGGACTGTGGAAGCGAGGGACTGCTTCATGCTACCACCAGCTCCACCGCAGCGCTTCAGGTATAACATATTTCATTCGAAAAACATGATTTCACAGTAGAAAGTAGCGGTATATTGGGGAAATATGGCCAACCTGCACTTGCGGTGAGGACACTAGATGTTGTTTGTAGAATGATCAGCCATTTTTCTGGAACAAGCAAAAATATAAGAATAAATTAGAAAAGTTACATATACGTATGATCGACGGAATTGATTACAAAAAGCAAACAAATTAAGTTTAACTGAATGTAAAGTAATACGAATAGAGGGACTCCAGTTCTATACCAAATAGAGAAAAACTATGAGACATCCCATGTGTCTTCGTTATACCTTTTCAAATCTTCAGACACACTAATAAATTTTAATCACAAGCATTCTTCTAACACAAATAACAAAACCATCAAAAAAAGATTTCAAGAACTAGGTATTAAAAAGTTACAACTAGTATTTGATCCCAATTGGTATAATCTATTCCATATAATTCCTAGCTTTTCCTGAGGAATTGGTTGAAGTTGCGTCATTTTTGAAACACACATATATAATGTCCTAAAAAAATATAAAAACATATAAGATATGGTAAAAAACATTTTAATCTTTTCCAGGACGTAACATCAGGAAACAGTAAACGCCATTTTCACCCGTGCTCGCTGTCCCTGTCGACGAATTCGTCGCCAGGTTACGTAGTGGAAACGAATCCCGTGAGGATACCGATCAGTCTCTGTCTAGTAATCATGCTGATCTACATATGCGGTGGCGCAGTGATGTTCAATCGTCTGGAGGGTTGGAGTCTCTTGGAAGGTGGCTACTTCTGCTTCACCAGCCTCGGAACGATCGGTTTCGGCGACCTAATGCCCGTTGGACGAAATGCCGCGTCCGCCACCCTGGAGGAACTCAGTCTGTGCGCCTGCTCGCTCTACATACTCGCCGGGATGGGCCTGATCGCCATGTGCTTCAACCTCGTCCAGGAGGAGGTGGTACGCGTGGTCAGGGTCTTCGGTAGAACCTGCGGCATGTCGTCGGGGGTGGTGGTCGGACCTATCGGTGGTACAGGTATCCCTGATGCAGGCATTCGACGGGGAACCGCTAGATCGTTCCGGGCGAGAAACTATTTTACCCGGCCACGCTTTAAATTTCCTGAACGCTTTGAGCCTGGCGACGAAACATACTATTTCTATATACAGAACTGCGAATTTATAGTCAATTATTAAACATAGTGTTATACAGTGGCTTAATCGTAATATTATGCGTGGCAGTATTGTATGAATATAGATAATACTGTTTACGAAAAACATTATTTATATGGCAGTAGTAATGTTATCGTCAGGTCTGATCCCATCACGTTTCCTGGTGTGGTAGACTTGGAGAAAGACTCATAAGAATTTTAAATATTTCAACTTCTGCTTATCACTGTAAAAGAGTTACACAGAAATTTATAGCTTACTGTGATCTTGAATCTTCTCAAAAATGCCACTATATTATCCTAAGGGAAATTCTAAGATATTTACAGCTTACAACGATCTTCGATATTTTCAAAAATATTATTAAAAAAATCGTCTAATAATATAAGCAGTTACCTTCTCTTCGCCCTCCATTTATCGAAACTCCAGTTTTCCACCCCAACAGCGAAAGCTTCGTTTCCAACCGAACCCAGGCTCAAAGTGTCAAAGGCATCACGAACAAATGAGTCGAGCTCTCGATCGTTTGCACGTAGAGCGGTTCTGATCCACTCGCGTCGGGGATTTCGATCAGGCATCTTGACCACTCTGCATAACCCCTTCGTTTAAAAACGCCAAAATGAAATCAAAATCCATTTCAATCAAACCAAAGACCGAAAACTCTCTATCCATCGCAACCAAAAAGTTATAAAATCCTTCAATTCTTCATCAGGTGCCGGTCCTGGGCTCAAGGCCGACCTGGACGACGGAGGAGGCACCAGTGACTCGCGATTGTCCGAACAAGAAGAAGAAGCGATCGCCATGTCCATGGTGCCAACCTCCTGACAGCATCAGGCCAGGAGTCCCGGGGATGGGAAACTCCTGGCCCACACGTCCAACACTGCCATAAAACCATCGCCTGGTCATCATTCTCTACCACGAAAGAAAACGCCGTCTGAATCCAGAAACTCGTCGACTCAACAATTTCAACGCGCCCAGTCTCTGAGACGCAGTTGTTTGTCTCCAACGCAATATCATCACCAGCATCATCAACATCGTCAGCAGGAGAGTTCTCTACATTTTGAGTACTTCGTGCCTAGAAGCGTGAGCGAGTTCAACCTGGCAGCAGCGGCGGTCACGGACATGGCTGTACCACCACCGCCTCCTTCATCAGTCTTACGGCCCTCCTCGGCTCTAACACCGCCGATAGGTTCCGCATCGAATTCAGCGTCGTTGAATCAGCCCAGGTTATTAGAATGTTCCGGAACCGCGACCAGGAGTCGCGAGAAGATGGTCACCTTCGAAGACGAGGGCGTGAACTGTGCCACCTCCACGCCCACCAGGAAGAATATTTCCGGGCTGGAGAACGTTTTCATGTGACGCTGCAATCATGGGTGATTTTGTGAAAAAAAAAATCTAAGTTGGATGAAGTGTTCTGTGTTTCGATTGTGCCGGGAAAAAGGTAATTAGGTTTCTGGTGGAAATTAAATGAAAGTGGAATTATTTTGGATATTATGTAGATGCATGGGCAATGTTGATCAATGAGGCAGGGAAGGGGCAATTTAAAATTAGGAAAGAATTATGTATCTAGGAATATGTATGTTTCTCCTGTGTGATCTAGAGAAATAAAACTGATTGGAGAGACAGGACATTCGTAAATGATTATAATTATACCGTTTCATCGTATTTTGTGAGAAAAGAAAAAGAGTACGAAGAGCATAAAGTGAGAACATTTTTTAGAGAAAAATCTTAGAAACATGAGTGAAATGCTCGCGTACGGATTTACAGGCTCCGAGACACGATCTTCGAACAACGAAGGTGTCTGAAACGAAAATCCGCGAATTCTGAGGTTTTTTTAGGGTTATTCGCCATCACGAAAGACACTAGATTTCTACCATTTACATTATAACTACTGTTACTATAATACTATTTAATATTCTTATCGCTGCTGATATTCTTCTTCTTATCATTATCGTTGCTAGGTTACTCGAGACGGGCGGATTTTCTTCGTACAAGTTCTGTGAATTATCGAACTGTACATACGCCGCTGCATCGTCTCTTTCTCCCAAAGAACATTTCTTTTCTTTCCTAAATAACCACGTGTAAGACAATCGAAAATAAATTATTCGTACGAAAAAACTGAAATTTAACAAAAGTTAACTAATTATTCATCAATAAATAGTTGTATAATTAATTGAATAATATATATAATTTCGACAGACATTTGATAATTTTATATTTGTTACAATATTTTATTTATCCTTTAGAAGACGTAGGAGAAAGAGGTAATGCGAAAAACGAAAGAAAGACACAGCCTTAAAAATATGCCTGACAGGCGGTTCAATTAATATTGTTACAAAAAGACAAATGAATATAAAATATAGAAAAAAAGACGTGCTCAGTTACGAGACAGTCTGTCCTAGTATAACTTTTAAGAGACTCATTTTAATCGAACTTCGAACACCGCTTAATTTTAATACAAAGTCGAATAAGCAAGTGTACGAATAAAACTATCATATAAGTGAGTGGTTGAACGGTGAAATTTATCATGGAAAATGAGAAAAAGAGAATGAAATGTTTCAAAGGTACATCATCGGTATCGTACTGAACCAAACCCAGTCTTGCAGATAAATTTTTTCCGTGCGAATCACTATGCTGAGAGATATATCCCTAGATCGACAAGCTGGATCGAAGCTCAACGAGTGTTCAAATACGCTGTTTGTACGCGTGTTTCTTTCTTGACATTCACTAAATTTTCATTAAAGAGAGACAAAGTAAAAGTATCGAACAATCACAACTTGGACTTGGTTTTTTGTAGTTTTGAACCCTTGAACTGACAGGCTATCGATAATTCGACGTAATAAAATGTTAATAAAGAAAACAGTAAGCATTTCTACACAGTATAAAAAAAATACCGCGTTTCTTCGTTTACATGTAACTGAGAAGTTTTATTTTTTATAAAATTATAGAATCTCTAAATTAAAAACAAGTAATCCAAAGTAAAATTAGGAACAAGTAATAAAAATTACTTTCTGTAATTCTGATCCATTCTCGTTTCCTCTTTATTATTAATTTCATCGTATTAGTTTTCATATACCGTTTATTGAGTTTAATATAGTACCACTTCGAAATCAACGTTTTTGGGATGCATGCTTATAAAAGTTTTACTGTAGCACTTATCGATTAAGCTCGTAATTTTTCCTGCGATGCATATTTGTCACTTATCTTCGTCGTCTTCCTCGCAATAATCCCATTCCTCTTCTTGTGAGTTTGACCTAAACAACGATGCTGCTGGGTAATCATCCGGTTTCGAATCAGAATTATTAAAGCCGCAAGAAATGTCGCATAAAAACCCTACAAGAGAAGTAATTATTTTATATTAATATTTAATATACATACACAATTATAGAAATGTTACTATATATATACATATATATATATATATATATATATATATATATATATATGTATATAGTAATATTACACCATTATTATTTTATAGAAAATAATATTCAAATAATTTACACGGTGTATCTCAGTAGCCATGATACAATCGGTAAGGTAGTAAATTTACGTAAAGAAATAAATCGTAAATACAGAATAAAATTTCTTCGTACAATGTTTCGTTTTTGAGTAAAATTGAGTTTGAATATACATTCGTTTAGTATACATGATATTAACTAATTACCAAATAGCGTGATTACTAAGCACCCTGTGTAATGTCACTCCAAAAAAAAATATTTCCAGGTCTAAGAAAAATACGAAAGTAAAACCTCTGATCTTGCTCATTAAATCTTCGCCCTTTTCTTTTCCAGCTTCCCCTGCGTCTTCATCCGACTTCTGCATTACATTTTGATAAAAGGTGAGTCCAATATCCATAGCGTGATTAATTATAAATTGAACGGTACAAAGAACCATGATGATCAATATCGGTAAACATAAAGTAGTTTCTACGTCGTCCAAGAAAAGATTCAGCCATTCTGGTAGCAAATCGCAGCTCATCTTCGATTAAAAATTTCATCAACAAAAGTCTTGAAAATCTTCGGTCTAACCCTTTACTTTCTCAAAATAATAGCAATCTTCTTAGACGCGTTTCGTTTTTAAAACACCGTTTTGTGTTTGCGAAACAATATCGTGAACCATATTCTTGTTAATTTAGCCGAAGAAAGAAGTCATTGCCGAAATACACTTGAACGTCCTTTTTATAGCACTGAATCGGTTCAAAAGCTGAATGTTTCGTACAAATCGATTATCGAATCAACTACAACTCTCGATTAGATATTAGAGCGCGAACGGATGAAAAATTTAAACGAAGAAGATTTCTATCGAAATCGATTTCAATCAGACGAGCGGATTCATTGCTTTGATCAAGAAATCAATATATTATTTTGTTATAAATATACCTACAATAGTATAAAATGAAATAAATTAATATAAACATTAAAATTGTTTTAGATCTAAAATGCAAGAGGCGCCTAATTTTGCCAAACATATTTTGAGAATGAAAAATTGAAACTTTGTGAAAATGTAGTTTTTATCATTCTGTAAAGCTATTTAACAACTGAAAAGTAATTTTCGCAGACCTTAATTTCTACAATTTTCGGAAGTCACACAACAGCCGATTGGCACTTTTTATATTCTTGAAGAATTGTATTATCGAAACCAATGTTTCTAATTGTAAATTTTTTAAAATTGGCGTCAAAAACTATATATCATTTTACTTTTTTCTACAGACTACAATGTCTATTAACATTGATAGAACACGTTTATAATATAAAGACAGTAACATTTATGGTTACTATAATATGTTAAAAATGTAAAAATTAATAAAATTCAATAATACAGATAAAAATAAATGCATAATTATAATGACAATTATTAAAAAATTCATACCTGTCTATCTGGGACAGAAAAGTAGATATGAACCTTTCCGTAGAACCGTACAATTAAATAGGTTACAGCGTGGAATACGACAAATTCTTGTGTATATTAACGTGCAACCAAACAGGGCAGATACTTAATTTTGTAGATTCTTGTATATCTAGTGTGGGTCACCTTCGGCATTTAGCCCTATGGTGCAGCGTCTGTGCTGTGAAGCAACTAGAACTACGAGTGTGAGCACTTTCATTCCCTCTCTGCTATGACATAACCTATATAACATAACCTCTTATGTATTGATTACAGAACATTGTTTATTTGTGATATATACATATTTAAGATACAGAAGTTTGATATTATAAACAAAATTGTTACTGTTATAAATAAATTTTTGATCTTTTTAACGAGATAAAATGTCTACTCGTTGGTAAGTATATATTATTGTTATAAAGGAATGAAACGGAAATTTAAAAAGGCATTTTGAAAATTGTATGTTAAGATGAATCGTTTAACTATTTTATATTTTATTGACATGGTTTTATCTACTTTAACAGGTACCCCTTGTACCAGCAAGGTAATCCACAACTTAGAATATTTCTTCCAAACTTTTGGTTGAAGCTTGTAAAACCAGAACATAACCAACCAAAAAATGTAGTAGAGTTTCACTGTTCTATGGAGATGACAAGATTGGATGTGAAGAATTATTTAGAAAAAATTTATAACATACATCCTGTCCATGTGCGTACTAGGATTGCTCTTGGAAGAACTTATTCACCTACAGGTATTAAATTTGTTGTTAAAGAGGATGACGTGAAAATAGCTTATGTTACTCTAGTAAGTATTAAAATAAAAACTCAATTTTTAACAGAAATATATCTTCGTTATTAACATTTTGTACGATTTCAGCCTAAGACCGAAACATTTACATTTCCGGATATAGTTCCCAAAGAAGCAGAAGATAAAACTGACAAAGCCATACTCGAAATAGAACAGAACTTTAAGAACTTTGCAAAAAAGAACAAAACACCTGGTTTTCCCAGTTGGTTCATAACGTAAAATATCAAAAACGTAAATTTGCTAGTCTGGTACAACAATAAATGAAGTCTAATGTTAACCAAATTAATCTGCATTTTCCCTTTTTTATTCTTACATCTATTACAATATCTTAATATAAATATTTGGTGATTGCATTAGAAATGATTGAAATAAATACTCAAAATAAATACAGATATACATCTAAATTTCAATAACAAATTGAAAACATAAATTAGTATTGAGATGATTGTTTATATAACAGAATATTACACATATTTCATGATTGTACTAGAAATAATTGTGGAAATAAATGTAGAATGTATACTTACATATCAATAACAAAATAAATCATTATGTATATGCATGTATATGTATAGTATAATGTATTACGTATTATTATGTAATTCATATACTATTATGCAAGGTATACATTCTGTTTTCAGATGATTCAATATTCGCTCAACATAAAACCATAAGATTTACATTGGGGACATTGTGGAATGTCAAACAAAAAAACTACCTGTAAGAAAGGATTAAATAATTAGGAGAAATTAACTAATAATTACAAAGGGTAAAATGAAAATTTAGATAGAAAGAGTAGGTGCAAATGATTTCGTTTGCTTTGTACTTTGTTTAAAAGTATGATATATCAAAGACAACATACCTGTGGATGAATTGGACAAAAGTAACGTACTCTGCCCCTTGTCCAGTAACCACAAACATTACATAACACGATAGTGTATGGTCTATGGCAAAGGCACCTATTCGCAGGTAAATTGCTTCGAGCTATCCCTCTTCCTCTGGCCACTCTTCTTTCATAATTATTGTAATTCAAATTGACGTTCATTTTGACTGTCCACTCCTAATTAAATCATACAATGTTCACTATTTAATATTTACAATAAAAATATTTTTTAACAAAATAATAACAAATATAATACATATAGTATAATATACATATAATAAGAACAATGTGTATGTTCTTTATGAAATATGTCCAATATTATAGCAAACAGAGCACAAAAGAAAACTCGTTTCGATTTAATTAATACTTTCTAAAATGCGTTTGGTCCACATTAATAAATATAGAGTTAATGAAAGACGCATTTCGAATGGTAAATTCATGGCACGAATACCTATGCGCAAATATGATTCACTCGTATAGCCACGACGCTTTTGGTGCTCTCAAGCAGCGTTTAATTTCCGGTTCGCAAGTAATAACCGTCTCTTTGTGACTCGCTTTTAACGCTTAATTCGTATCGTTTCAACAAAATAAAACGATGCTCGTATCTACGCATCTACGCATCTACGTATCTAACACGTGTAAGAGGATGTTACAAGTCCCAGAAAATGAATCTTGTCAATGATAACAACAAAAATCCAAAATGAAATAATTTATAAAACCCTTTATATTTATACTATGTCTTCTTAAATCTTAAATATCTTCATACAGTATAATAATTTGTTTTAATATACATACCCTTTTCAAGTTACCTGTTTTTTCGACGCGGCGAATAAGAAATAAACCACTATAAAATATGAGCACACGGATTAAAAGGACAGTCGAAAATTTCAAAAGAATGAATTTATTTGACAACAACACAATTTGGAAGTATTGCAAATGTGAAATAACTTCTTTGTCGAATAGAAAAGCTAAACGATCAAATACGTCTTTCTTACTGTGACGCTAGCGGGTTTCTGATACATGAAACGTACAATCGAGGCAGATAGGAAAAAGAAAATAAGAGCGACGTAAACACACTTGAAATCTGCCGGTTGTCTTTTAACGCGAAGTCAAACCACTCGAGCTTGATCGAACGTGTTGATTTGTCACAGTATAACCAAATTAATCGTTTCTTCTCGCAGGGATTATTCTGTAATAAAAACGGTCAAACTTTTGAAAATTATGATCGATTTAAGATTGAGAGTATATTGTAACGCAAGTAGACATGGCGAGAAGGTAAAACGATAATCGACCCATTGATCGATTTAATTAGAAGTTTACATATATAGAGACCTTGTTAATCCCAATATGATACAATGTCTCCAAGGTTCGATGTGATTTTTCACGCGTTTACTTGTTTAAGGGATTTTGGAAAAAATCATTCAAATACTTTAAGGTATCTACTTTAAGATTCTGAAATTAGATATTCAAAAAGAAAGTTAAAGAAGCTTTGAGTAAGTTTTTCAATGATATTTATAAATGGCGGTAACCTTTACATTTTAATTCGATGATTTTTATAAATTGGCTAACAACAATAATCTATACAACAGCGTAATATTTCTTCATTGTCTTTTTATAATTTAATTGTTTCCTATTTTGTAAGTTGTCGAATATTTAAGACGTAATATTTTACAGGTATTTTTATTGTTTTTCAAAGAAATATACAGGTATGTAGTAATCGATTAATCATTTCCGAAGTTATGAGAATCATTCGTGAACGTTTCAAAAATTGTCTTTTCTTTATTCGTTCATTGTTCAAATTCAAATTATGTTAAATATAGCATTACTAAACAGAGTCAATTTGTATTCTTCTTGGAAAAATATTTCTCATATATTTGTGTGCCGTTTATATCTTTTACTGTTCGGAATCAAAAATATCTCAGTGTGCCATTGCTGTCGATGCTTGCGATTATATGTAAATAATATAATTAATATTAATGCGAGCTATGATCAAATAATATTAGCAACGCATGCTCTAAAATATTTGAATTTTAAATAAGCGTGAAGGAATTATGGAATTATGTTACGAAGAATTATGTTAAGAAGAAAATAGAGTACAAGTAGTAATACCGTACCGTAAATTAAATGTGAAAGAGTAACCGTATCTGACCGTAAGCATAAAGCGTATCTGACTCAAATTTTATTCCGGATTCATTTTTATCGCTTGTTTATCACATTCCTGATGCGCGGGGACTGGATGCATTCAAAATTCGCGTATCCACGGTGAATCGATCTAACTTTTCTCATCGAAAACCATGGCGTCCGGTACAATAGCTGAAAATAAACGTGTCACAAATTTAAGCGTATCTAACAATCACGGCAGGTAAACAAGAACGAAAACGAATGTGATACAACATTAAGAAAAAGACTTAACCCATCAAGGATGGTGTCTGTACAATGTGCACGGACTGTTTGGCTATTTTCGGGTCCCAGCCTATTGTATCCTTGGACTATGCGTTTATCTCTGTTGCTTATCTCTGTTGTAGTTCTCCGTTTGTAAAGCGTATCGTATATCGTATTTTCGATGGTGTTTATACCTTCGGTTGTTTATCTTATATATTCGGTCCTACGAAAAGAATCGCGTGCTATCCCTGAAGGGTTAAACAATACGGAATAAAGCAAATGATTAGCTATCTTTTTCTTCTTCTAGAAAAGTTCTAAACATTTACAGAGTATCGGCAAGTGGAACGGACAAAACGAAAGTGACGTTTTGCACGGACGTGGATAAATCTGTAATAGTACATAATTTCGAGAAGAGGGGATGGGTTCAAGTTGGTCCGGAGGATGACTGGAATTTTTATTGGTAATAATTACTTTTTATTTTGCCGAAGGAAAAGAAGTAAGAGATAAAATTGTATTATCCAAATGTTTTTATACTGATTTGTATTATTTGAAAATTCTACAAAAGGAATGAATTAAGAAAAAGTAACGCAAGCTTTTAAAATTATTTTAGGGCAGTCACGCAATCGTGCAGGAATATATTCAGTGTAGAAACAGGATATAGGATGGACGACAAACAGTTAAATATCCATTTTGTTAAAACATAATACAATTTTTAAATATTCATCGTTCATTTTATATTTAGTGACGCACGAAAGTATCTAACACTCGTATAAGACTTTTATGAACATCCTGAATTATGTGTATCATACAAAACTTTCCATTTTCATTAATAATATAATAGGATACGACACTATCGTGATTTAATTGATGAAATTTCAAACGAAGTTGAACACTAATTCTACCTTTAAAACTATTGTTCATGTTTTATTCTAATTTTTTATCAAGTATAAGTTTGCAGCAAATAATTTACAACTTTTAAGTACGTTTTCATACTTGTTCCAAACTTTAAACAATATAATCGTCATAGTCGTATCTTATTATTATAACGCTAATCAGATCTAAAAAAAAATCTGTATGATACACACAATATATTCGTACAATTTTCTTATAAGTAAGTACTTATTAAGTAGTATCTCAACTTGTAGAATAATTAATCATTTCCCGAATCATTACGAATTAACTCGAAAAGACTTGTTGGTGAAAAATATAAAACGCTACCGGAAAGAATTGGAACGCGAGGGAAATCCTTTAGCGGAAAGAGGAGATGGCCCGGGAAAATACCTTTATCTCGATTTCATACCTATCACGTTTGTTTTACCGGCAGGTAAAATATTGTTGTAATATTGCATAATGTATTATAAATATATATGGCTTCCGATATTAATATCGGTGCCATTGTATATAATAAGTTATTATTATAGTTGAAATACTTAGTAAGATAAATTTATTTTAGACTACAATATGTTCGTTGAGGAGTACCGAAAATCACCACAAAGCACGTGGATTATGAAACCGTGCGGCAAATCACAAGGCGCTGGAATATTTCTAATCAATAAATTAAGTAAACTGAAGAAATGGTCTCGAGAAGCAAAAAACCCATTCAATCCAAATTTAACGAAAGAATCGTATGTAATATCCAGGTACAAGATGATCCTCTACAATTCATCTAATTTATGTTAAAATTGAGGGGCTTTTTGAAAAAAATCTACAGTTTTATTATAAATATATAGACGCTAAATTAGTAATATTAAAACATAACTTAAATGAAGAATGTTGAAATGAAAAATATTTTCCTATTTTCAAAATAAATACATAGGTACATTGACAATCCGCTTCTAATAGGAGGAAAAAAGTTTGATCTGAGGCTATACGTTCTTATTACGTCTTTTCGACCATTAAAAGCGTATCTCTTCAAACTAGGATTTTGCCGATTTTGTACAGTCAAGTACGACACTAGTATTCAAGAATTAGATAATATGTATGTTCATCTCACGAACGTGTCTGTGCAAAAGCATGGTGTAAGTGAATTTTTTCTGTTTTTACAAGGAAAGGAAACATATATATAAATATAAATAGACTGCGGATTTTAATGCAAATTCATTGTTTTATAAACACTTTTACACAATTTAAATTTTGCGTAAATGTATAAAAATTCGAGAACGAAATATAAGAAAAACTAAACGAGAACAACATAGAGTTCTGAAAACATGCGAATATTCCAGGAAGAATATAATAGCAAGCATGGTGGTAAATTAAGCGTGCACAATTTGAGATTATACTTGGAAAGCACGCGTGGGAAAGCGGTCACGGAAAAGCTATTCGCAAACATCACTTGGTGCATCGTGCATTCTTTGAAAGCTGTCGCTCCAGTTATGGCAAACGATCGACACTGCTTCGAGTGCTACGGCTATGACATCATCATCGATAATGATCTTAAACCGTGGCTTATCGAGGTTCTTCAATTTCTTAATAATCCTTTCACTATTTAACTGTATTTAGTATCATTTACCTTATTTCTTCTTCTGGTAACCAATCTTTCCTACATTTCCTACAGGTGAACGCATCTCCGTCGTTGACATCCACCACAGTAAACGATCGAATCTTAAAATACAAATTAATCGACAACATAATTTCAATCGTCGTACCACCTGAGGGTGTCCCAGAGTAAGTGTCACATTTGAAGAAAATTCCTTTACGGGATAAAGAAAAAAGTAGTTGTAAAAATTGGAAACAAATTTGATAAATGCAATACTCGTATCTATATCAAATAACTTTACAGTTATTTGATCACTCTCGTCACAACGAATCTAACACACACACTCTCTCTCTCTCTAACAACTCTACTCTTCGACAACTCGAAACCTCTAACGACTCTACTCTTCGACAACTCGAAACCTCTAACGACTCTACTCTTCAACGATTCAATTAGCTCTGACTCTCGCAACACACTCGCTTTTCGACTCGCATACTCTGACCTCTCGGTCGTCCGCCCTTGAAACACGAAACCGTCCTTCTGCTCTAACGTTGTTTCTTGTTTTTCTCATATCTCTGTAAGAACTAGGTGACTTTAGTCACATAGGCGCTCTTAAATGTAAACGAACCACAGAAGGACGACGTACACGGTTTTTTCTATTTTCAACCGATCTCTAATTCAAATCTATTCTACGATATTACAAATATATATTTAATTGCAAAATCAAATAAAACGATAGTAACGTGGATTTGGTTGACAATATATCGAATTTAAAAATTGGTCTTCTATGGAAGATGGAAAATATGAGTTATCATGTTTCTCCTGTAATCTTCATTTATTTTTAAAAACTCGATTTTTCCTATTTCAATCAAAACACGATTGTACACAGCGTAAGATGGAACAAATGTCCACCACCGGAAGCATTGGGGAATTTCGAGCTCCTCCTGGACGAAGAACTCGTCGCTCAAGAGGAGAAAGAATATTCGTCTGGGAAATATCGAAGTTCCTCCAGCAAATGGAAATAAATATTCCACTATTCCTAAACAACGAGAAAAAGTGTCCTTTGGATAAAATATCGAAAGGTGGGATCACGAGGCATGCGTAGAAGCAACAGGCATAGCCTGCTTTAATCGTCAAGGCGCATGTACCAAATCTTCGAAATGCATATATTCCAGTTTATTTTGCTCGCGTACAACACAATTTATCGTAACTTGCCGTGATTCCCTGAGAAAAGAGACACACGTGTGCTAACATCCAAGGCATTAAATCTTCTAACAAATGTTTGACGAAGTGACACGAACGCGTTATATCAATCGGTATATAAGGGTGAATCTTCTTCGGGGGTGGTTTAGATATGTTCTAACCGGTGTTCCGTCACGCGATACGCTACGCGAAAGTTATGATAGAATTATACTAATCCAATAAAAGAGAAGTTTCTCGAATTTGTTAATAATAATTATTTAATTTCAACCTTTTCTGCTATAAATATAATAATTCTTATTAACCGAATGTAACGATTTGTACTATTGAAATAATCGCAACAGAGAAGAATGGAGAATAGTTTATGCAAACAGGTGTTGTCCGTGAGTACGAAGTTTTTGATAATCGCAGTGATTTCTCAGACTATGGGTTTTGTCAACGTTACTCCAGGTAAGATTAAAATATTCTATTAAATTTTTTAAATAATATTCGTATTAATTAAATAGACGATCGAATAAATATATTCTAGCACGTCAGTCTTTTCTTTTTTTTTTTTTTAACGAATGATAGGTCAACAGTTTGTTTTTAACGGTTAAAGTATTTTTATCAAATGCTATAATTTTATTAAAAATATTTTAACTACTAAAAATATCGTTGATCCATCGATAACTAAACGTACAAGAGTGGAAAAGGATCGTGGAAGGATAAAATATTAAAAAGTATAAAAATTAGTATTAGTAGAAACATACAACCTTTGGCGACCCTCGTTTTTCTGATGTAGCAAGCAGTTGTGCGTATGAATGAAATAAACATACTTTCTGTGCAATTTGTTTCGATGGCTGACACAACAACGACTTCTTCTACTTGTTTGGGTCTCGATCCAGTTTCTGTTGAGCGCGATGGCGTTTGATAAACATCACGTTTAAATACATGTCCATAAACCACTTTTTTTTTAATACGAGTTTATATCGTTAATTTATTCCAACAAGCTGTATTAATTATGAAAAAGTGTACAAATTCGTCCTTATCAAATCAAATTCAAATAATGTAAGCAAGTTGGTTGCTTCGTTAAATATTTTGTACTCGTATCTATATCAGCAATCGAGAGATTGTTCCTTTTTCAAGATGTAACTTAATTACAGAGTCGCTGATAAAGATTATTACGTGCTTTATTATTAGAGCGTAACAAAATTGATTTTAAAAAGACCAATAGATATGCAACGAAATATTGATATTTGCAAGAGCGAAGATGCTGCTTTTTTATCTTAAAGCGACATTAAAATAAAAGAGAACAATAATGTACAACAACTGCGATCTTCAAATGATATAAATTCAGTTTTATTTGTTTGTTCAGCGTATGATGAACATTCCACAAGAGTGTACAACGTAGGCGTTCTTATGGCTTCTCGCTTGAATAGTCCTTTCGATCTGGAGAGATGCGGTCCAGCCGTCGACTTGGCTTTGGCCGAAGTAAATGACTTCTTAAGCGTGCACAACGTAAAGTTGCACAAGGTTCAAGGAAGGTAAGACGAATGTAAAAAATATCCCATCGATACGTTTCCTAGCCTCCGTTTCCTGACCCTTGGACGACCGATCGTTTAGGTATGTCTATGCGTAGTAGAGTCGTTGGTTTTACGTCGTATTTTTCTTTGCCGACAATTCGCTCGTAATTCTTCTGGTACTTGTTTGCGCGTTCTACCGATTGACCTTCTGTTTACGTAAAATGAAAGAAAAATAAGGGAAGTAGAATAAAGTGTCTGTGCCCTAGATTGCGTGTATTACGCACGACCCTGTGCTCTGTAAACTGATTCACTTTTGACCACGCGTTCTCATCGCTTCCATGTCATTACATTGATCCAATTGGACAGACGTTTGCCGTTTGCACAAAAGACAGGCCTTCGATGCCGTGACTCGTTGATCGTGACCACTGTTTGGTGAAACGAGATTAGTCGTCTGAAATTTGAATAAAATTGGAGAATGTAGTAAATTTTGAAAAGTTAAAAATAATATCAACGTTTTCAATTTTTTATAAAACAGTATCAGAGTTATAGTTGTATATTTGGCTACTACAAAATGTTGTCACTTTAAGAGCTATTTTTAAAAAGCTTATGTCGTTGGATCTAACAGATTGTTTTCATTTTCTACCTTCAGTGTAAGAACGTGAGCTGCAAACATGCGAACGTGCGTATCTGGTCTGCGAGCATGTATATCTGGTGTGCAAACGTGACCTACGAACGTCCCGAAGGCTCGTTCGAATTTCGCATTGTGCGTCATATTAAAATACTATTATTTAGTCATAAAATAACTTTTAAACCGGGAAACGAACAGAAATGTATTTATCGCGTTCTTCCCCTATCATATTCCATTAAAATATCAAAAACTATATACAAAGACCGGCAAATGCCAAACAAGTACCGATTACTAAAATATCGATGCCAAATATCAGATATCGAATATGAAACTTTCGCTGTAAATCTAAAACTAATAAAAGCCCAACGAATGTCAGGTTTCCCCTGTGCGATCGAACGACGTAGAATTAGACTAATCCGACAGAACGAATTAATCCACGTCACAATCGGTTAACGAAGGTAACGAAGGGCAAGGATGACCGAGCGTGATAATATCCCTAGGATCAACCGGTATATCCAATCATTGGCCATTCAACGGTGCGATTTAAATCTATCATTATTTCCGAGTGGTACTTTACACTTGAAATGACGCTGCATTCTGCCAGCCCCCCCAACAATTATCGATCATTCGAGTCGTAGGTGCGTTACGAACGTTCCACGGGTTCTCCGGGGATATCTCTCGTATACAACACCCTGTTTCGATCGTTTCCTCTTTTCCCTTGGAGCGGTAATTCGATCGCAACCTGTTTGCACGACGAAACACCGTCATCCATCAACTCGTTTGCCCTCTGTTCCTTTTCCCGGTATTGTTTGATTCCTACAACCCATTGTCCCACGCTTCCTTTTTGTTCCGTCGTCGACTCGAATGGGATCGTGTTGCGGAGAAAACGGCGCACAGGAAAACACGTGATCCTGAAAGATTGCCGACAAATAGTAGACCGGGAGGTCACGTTAAAGCGGACCTTCTTCCTTTCGATCGATCCAAAGAGGTATATAGAACGACGAAGAAACAAGCTTCGCAACTTTTGTAATAGATAATGTTTGACAAACGAAGAAGAAAAGATTTTTAATGTTATATCAAACTTTTTCTTCGTGTCTTTTCGTTGTCAAGGAATTTCTCAATTTTCAGAGAAATACGAGAAAATCGTTGTTTGCCGCGTACAGTGGTTGGCGAAAATATTTCAGCACTCGTAACGGAAGACTTTTATATCCACATCCGAATCGATACTCAGTTATATTAGAAACCCGAGAATATCGATATACATATGAAATCGTTATATGAAAATATTTACGAAACATTGAAAAGAAACGCAAAGTTTGTTTTTTATTCTAATATTAGATACATTTCCATTTTGAATTCTTTTTCGTCGTAATTTCTAGTAGAATTATGAATGTAAAAATAGAATTATAAATTGGCCAGGTACAATACAATTCTACAACTATTCGTTAATCTTGTTTCGTTTCGTAGATTTTTTTTTATAAACTTCATACTTTATTCAACGGGATTGTGAATTTTAAAAGACAGTTATACGATATATTATACGGTTAATACGGTTATATATTAACGATTAATTAATGTAATTTTAAAAACTGCAACTCTATGATTCGCAGCTATCCATCGTGTAGTGGATCCGCGGCACCAGGTTTAGCCGCTGACATGCACTTCCGGGCGAACGTGATCGCGTTTATCGGTCCAGCCTGTGCTTTCGCTCTGGAACCCGTGGCAAAACTCGCCGCCTATTGGAACACTCCCATAATCACTGGAATGGGTGACCAAGTATCGATCATTCTAATTCGATGTAGCTCGTCAAAGACAAACAGAAAACGAACCTTTACGCTTTTAGAAGATATTTGTATCTATTGTTAAAAATCCAATCTCTCCACATTCCTAACGATAACTCAGACATTTTCTTAGGGATATATCGGCTGCTAAATTATAGAAAGTTAATAGAATAGCATAAATTACACGAATGAAATTATATAATTATATCCGTGATCTACTCGTTAACAATTATTTACATAACGCTGTTCGTTTTCATATTACGACATTTTTAACTCAATGAAGCCGCCATCGGAGGAAGAACTGTCCGTAACATCGGGTATCCTTGGGAGAATCAATAAATGGAAGAACGAAAGCTCGGTAAGGAGAGTGTAATTATGCTTCTATGTTCGTTAAGTTAATTGATCGCGTTTTTCGCTTAATTATCGCATGTAACGGAAGTATTTAGGTGGAAGAGAACATGAGATATTTCTCCTGATACCGCATCCCTATTTACGACTTCGTTAGTATTCTTAATTAGTCGCGCGCTTGTTAACGCGACTAATATAAAACTAAAACGTATATCATACGCGCGAATAAAATAACTGAAAGTCACAGGTAAAAGAGGCGACAAGTGCATTTTTGTATTTCGTAATTTCAATTTTATTTAATCTGTCAAGTTTAAATCTATCTTTCAGCTATAAATTCCGTTTTAGAGGGCAATAGATAAATAAATGGAAACTTTCTGCAATTTATAAATCATATTTCAAAAGTTGCTTAGAATGTATCATTCGATCCTGAATTCTTGCTTTCAAGGGAATCTTCAAAGACAAAAGCAAATATCCAACTCTAACGAGGATGTCTTATTGCCAGTGTCGACTTCGACTGGTATTCTCTAGTATATTTAAAGAATTTGGGTGGTCCCACGTAGCACTGATATTGGACAGATCCGATCTGTTCTCGTGGACTGTCGGGAAAAATTTGGAATACGGTTTAAGAAAAGAAGGGCTGTTGAAGTTCGTGAGAGAACTGGATGGAAATTCCGAGGACGAATCGTGCCATTATTATTTGCGCGATGCTAGTATGTATGCACGAGGTAAACGTCACATATATATCTGGATTTCTTTCAAATTAACATTTCTAACGAAATTAACACGTCATTCGTTTTCCGGCAGTGCTGATCCTTAGTGTTCGAGGAACTCTGGTTAGAAAGTTCATGTTGGCTGCTCACGACTTGGAAATGACGAGGGGAGATTGGGCGTTCCTCGATGTTGAAATATTTCAAGTAAAACGAAAGTTTCTCTTCTAAACATAGGGTGGTTAATAAGCTACCAATCGACAAGAGATTTAATAACTCGATACTTTTCCGAAAATTACGAAAATCTTTTTTCTATGGTACGAAAAAATGGTTTAAAGCGTCCATTATTCTTTAACTTGGCGAAAGTAGACCGATTTTTCGAACTAAAATAGGTAAATCAACGATAGATGAAATAAAAGTAGCGTGCAACAATGTCACAATTAAGCGATGCAGAAGAATCTTCAATGCTTCCTTTACAGATGCGAAACTATTGAAATCAGTCGGCACTCAGCCGACCAGTCATATCAGATATAAATAAATATGCGATTAATTTCATTAAATACGTGTAGGAAGAAATTTATATGGATGAATAAAATTAGCGTGTTAGAAATGTTCAATTCGAATTCAAATTCCAAATTCAAAATCCAAGTCAGAACGCTTTAATTGGAATTGAAATTGAAATTCGAAAACTTACATATACGGAAGTGTTATACAAGACAGACAAACAAATTTCTTTCCCTTTTTAATAAAAATTCAGGGAGCCTATTGGGGTGACCACGATTGGCAGGTTGACGACGAGAATGATGCCATTGCTAGAAAAGCGTACGAGGCACTGCTCAGAGTATCTCTTTTACAACCAACCAGTCCGAGATTTCAAGATTTTGCCGACACTGTTCGCCAAAGAGCTCAAACCGACTACAATTATTCTTTCTCGGAAGGAGAAGAGGTATTGGTATTCCTATTAGCCTATAAATACCGGATAAAGATAACTAAACTAATAAATATTTAACGAGTGTTCGCGGACGATAGCGTTGTACTTTCAAACTGCCAAAAAACCAATATCCATCGAATAACATAAGAAACGTAATAAAACTTTTACTATATTTTAAAAGAATTCTTTTTAACTTAACAAATCCATCGAGTAAAATGAAATAATAATACTAAATAATAATAGAATAAACGACAAGCATAACGAACAGGTCTTATGGCGTTCCAGGTGAATTTCTTTATCGGAGCTTTCTACGATGGCGTATATTTGCTCGGAATGGCATTGAACGAAACTCTGTCCGAGGATGGAAATATCACAGACGGCATATCGATAACGAGGAGAATGTGGGACCGAGACTTCATTGGTATTACGGGGCACGTGAGGATCGACGACAATGGAGATCGCGACGCGGACTACAGTATCCTGGATTTAGATCCTATCACGGGAAGGTCAGCGTCAATTAAGCCAGCCATTCCTCCGATCCGTTTGCTAATCAACCGCCATTCTATCAGTCAACCGAGTACATTCGAACCAAAACCGCCGCCACTGTGAAACCCTCGAATTTACTTTGAATACCAAGCAGAATTTTGACGAAGCATATATACATATGTATCGCGTATATCGCAATTAGACATTGTTCTGTAAATTTATGCAGAGCTAATATTCCTTCGAAATTTTCTAGGTTTGAAGTCGTTGCGCACTATTTAGGATTAAATCGAGAATATAGTCCCGTGGCTGGGAAGAAGATTCATTGGCCCGGAGGAAGAGAAGGTCCTCCTGCCGATGTTCCGGAGTGTGGATTTCTAGGAAACGATCCTTCTTGCACGTCCAGGACCGAAGCGTATACTTTTGTCGCTTATAGCAGTTTGGCCCTCGTTGTGTTCCTACTCGTTGCTGTTGCCGCAATATATGTGTTGTACAGGCTAGTAATATTTCCATTTTACAGACATTATCGCGCAATACAGTGTTACATATTATATGTAATATTATACGATTTTGTATAGAATTTTTTGCCAAGAGTGTTGAAATTTGTGTTAAATATACACTTTTGTCCAGAATAATTGTACAGAATAACATTTATGCACGTATATTTGCAGACATTTAAGGGTGTCGGCTGATCTGAACAACATGTCCTGGAGAATCAGACCTGAAGAACTGCTTCTAGAAATAGGGAAACCGTTCTCTTCGAAAATTAATCTACACCAAGCGATAGCTGAGGTGAATACTGACGAGTCGAACGAAGAAAACACAATAAAATCAACTCTGTTTTTACAGAATTTTGGATTGGAGCAGCGTATTCGTCGTGGATCGCAATTCAGCTGCGAATCCTTACCTCCAACTACGGTATTCACCACCGTTGGAATTTACAAAGGAGAAAGAGTGGCTATTAAAAAAGTCACTAAAAAGAAAGTAGTTGACGTCACCAAGAAATTATTATGGGAGATTAAACAAGTTCGAGACGTTACATCGGAAAATACTGTCAGGTATGTTAATAATATGATTGTGTAGCAACATAACGTTATAATATTGAAAACAAACTATCATTCGCTAGATGAAATGTTACGAACGAATTTCAGATTTATCGGCGCTTGTCTCTGTTCTCCATCACCGACCGTGTTAATCTTGACAGAGTATTGTCCTCGAGGCTCCTTGAAAGACGTCCTAGAGAACGAAGCTATTAAATTGGATTGGAATTTTCGAATGTCTCTAATCCACGACATCGTTAAGGTACAGCAGGTGCACATGTTGCGTCACAGGTTCATTTCATCCAACTATGCAGAATTTCAATTCTATATTAAACAACACAGATAACAATATATTTCAAATTTACCTAAAAGTTCTTTTATTTATATTTACCCCAAATTTCGTTATTTGCATAATATTACTAGAATTTTATAAATACAAAAAAAGTTTCATTTTTTCAGGGAATGTCTTATCTTCACGCCAGCGAGGTATCAGCACATGGAAAGCTTCGATCCTGCAACTGCTTAATCGATGGCCGTTTCGTCTTAAAAATTTCAGACTTTGGTCTCAAAACACTCACTACCCCGTCTGACTTAATAATGGATGATAATTATTATACCAGTACGTAAGACCGGTTTATGAAAAATGAATGGAACGTTATTGACCATTATGCAATTATCGTTTGATAGAATTGCTCTGGATCGCCCCGGAACTGTTGTCATTAACCGTGACACCAGGCAGTGCAGCAACTCAGAAAGGGGATGTTTACAGTTTCGCGATCATCCTAGAGGAAATCGTGGTTCGTGGTGGCCCATACGAATCTGTGAAATCGTTTATGACTTCCCAAGAGGTACGATAGAAATTTTGACATAATTTTTAGAATGTCGTATGATATCCAATTACAGTAAGAATTATAGAAAATAACTATAAAATTGATAACAGAAAAAAAATAATTGCAAAGATAATTACAGAAAAACAAAAAAAAATTAATGACTATTAATCACTATGATTATTTGCGGAACAATGATAAAGATTAATCTTTTAATGCGATTTACCGCGATTTGCTATGATTTACTGTAATCATGTTCAAGTATCATGCCACATCCTGACATTTCTATTAATGCTATACATTTCTATTAATATTGTTAAGTATTGAAATATTTATATCGTGTTAGATTAGCTTTTCCCGCTTACATATTGTCAATAATTCTTGTATAAATTGCCCAAAGATCGTCGGCCGGGTTGCAGCATCAGAAACGCCATCATTCAGACCGGAAGTGACACCAAAAGACTGCCCACTTGATATCTTGTCCCTTATGGAGAAATGCTGGAACGAAATCCCAGAAGAACGACCAACATTTCATGCAATTCGCGAAACTATACGTGGCATTATGAAGTAAGTCTTGTATTTCTCCGTAAAAAGAAATACAAATTTCTTTTCTTCGACAAAGCTTCTTTATCTAAAACTGAAAATGACGTAACATTGCAGAGGCTACTGTGAAAATTTAATGGACGATCTATTAAGACGTATGGAACAGTATGCGAATAATTTAGAAGCCCTTGTAGAGGAGAAAACGGAACAGTTAAGTCTAGAAAAACGACGTAGCGAAGAACTTCTGTATCAAGTGCTTCCAAGGTAACGATATATTTCAAATATTTCTAAATCCGAAATTTCTTAAGATTCCTACGTTTCTTAATATTTCTAAACGCTGTTTCTTTCGCGAATAAAAGAATTTCTATGTTTATTTATAATTAAAATATCACAGGCAAGTGGCGTGTCAGTTAATGGCTGGAGAGCTGGTTCAACCGGAACAATTCGAGTGCGTGACAATTTATTTCAGTGACATAGTCGGTTTCACAGCTCTCTGTGCACAAAGTACACCAATGGAAGTGGTGGATTTTTTAAACGACCTCTACAGTACTTTCGATCGCATCATCGAATTCTACGATGTTTACAAGGTACTTTGCGATATCAATTACCAAAACTAAATCCAAAGCTGTTGCTCAACTACGGATATTTATGTACTTATGAAAAATTTAAAGGTGATAAATGTGTAAAACATCCGAAGTAAAGTACTCGCTATATTTAGATTTTATTTTTTTTAGTTATATCCAGAAAAATATGAAAATATGAAAAATTCTAATTAAATATGGATTAAAATGCATTTTATTCAATTTATTTTCATAAATATCCGTAACTTATTGCAGTTATTAGAATTTTGAATAAGATGCTCGCATTGCTACTAACATGTAATATAATTAAACTAAGGTGGAAACAATAGGAGATGCGTACATGGTAGTGTCTGGCTTGCCAGAAAGAAACGGCATTGAACACGTGAGAGAAATTGCCCTGATGGCTCTAGCGATTCTCGATTCTGTACGTTCCTTCACTATAATGCATAAACAGAATGCACAGCTCAGTGTTAGAATCGGTGTACACAGTGGACCTGTTTGCGCGGGTGTAGTTGGTCAAAAGATGCCACATTATTGTCTTTTTGGTGATACAGTAAATACCGCATCAAGGATGGAGTCTTCGGGACTACGTAAGTCATTTTAAATCATTTCCGGAAAACCTCGTGATATTAGTATTTCTATATAACGATATATCATTAAATTTTAATTCTAATTCCAAATTTATTTAAAAAAAAAAAGAAACTTTGAATCACTTTGGATCACTGATATTCCCTTTTGTTTTTTTTCATTCCAATCCTTTTCTTAAATATATTTTTGATATAGCGCTACGCATACACATTTCTGAAGCAACAAAATGTATATTGGATAAGTTTGGAACATTCGATTTGGAGCTCAGAGGTGAAGTGGAATTAAAGGGGAAGGGGCGAGTAACTTCTTACTGGTTAAGAGGTTGCTCCGAACCAGATCTAAGGCCACCAACACCGAAATACCGGAAACACAGCGTTAGTACGCCGGACAATAATTTAAATCCTCTAATCTTCCCGCCTAATAATACAAATGGTGCAAAAGCCAACAACAATACTTTCATTAATTTATCCGAATTACAACAGACCGTGTAATCTTCGTAAATTTAAAGATAAAGTGTAAAAAGAATCAATGTTCCATGGTAGATGTTCTTACGATTTAAAATTAAAGCTAGGACTCGTAATTATAATAAATTTATTTTATTTTTTCCTATTACAATATGTCGATTCGGGATGTTTACGTCAATAACATCTAATTTATACGTAAATAGAAGAATCTATAATAGGCTTTTGTCGTCAGGCGTGTATATTAAATTGTTCATTTCGATCGACATGACTGTTCGAAAAATTGATAATATCATTTTTATTCTGTTTGTGAAACAGTTCTATTTACCAATACCAGCGCAATTTAATATACTTGTCTAACAACAATGATCTACGTAAAGCTCCAGTAAATTGGAAGAGTCAACGAAAAAAATAAGAATTTTCTAAAAGAAATGGAAAAACACACTTTATTTTTTCTACTTCCACTGTGTCAAACTATTCGCGGTTTCAACGTAGTGTAACTTCTTTCTGAATGTTCCCTGCTGAATAGACTACACCATAATTACCATCTTTATCTTTATTATCGTTTCCGTTAAACACTACTAGTAATCGGTCACAAACCTCTGTATTTTGTATTGGTGTGAAACAAAAAAAATGTAATAGCAAATGTTTTTTTTTTCTTTTGAACTTCCTAATAAAAGATATATCATGTAGATGTATGCATTATTTTCTTATCCGAAACAAATAGCTCTCACAGAAAGAAGCCTATTGCAATCTGCCTTATCAGGTAAAGGTAAAATAAACTCGAATTCGTGTATTCTTGATTGTACTTTCATGTCCCTGAAAGGTCCATTTAATATCAAATAACGAAGCTATAGCGCATACTTTGTCTTTTTTTATAAAATCAACTGTAGTACATTCGAAAGCATATTTAACAAATTAACTAAAAAAACAATCGTTGGTTATTACTATTACAGTTACAATTATTATTTGAGGATACCTGTGCGTTCCGCTGCTTAGGCTGACCTACTTTCGTTCATGTAAGGAGGTTTGCTCACGTGCAGGGATATTTTGACCGACTTTTAATTGTCAATAACTAAAACGCAAAACCGAAAACGCTGAGAGGAAATTTCCTCTCTATAAAAAATATAGTAAACGATTAATTTCTCTTTCTTAGGCAACCTATAATTAGTTTCATTATTGCGCCATTTTGTCATTCTCACATTTGTCCATTTTGGGTAGAAAAGTAGATATAAACTTTTCCATAGAACCGTACAATGAAATAGGTTCTTGTCTATGCTA
Organism: Bombus vancouverensis nearcticus; assembly: GCF_051014615.1. Classification (NCBI taxonomy): domain Eukaryota; kingdom Metazoa; phylum Arthropoda; class Insecta; order Hymenoptera; family Apidae; genus Bombus; species Bombus vancouverensis. The sequence continues at coordinate 12,968,173 of NC_134923.1, forward strand.
GTGTACAAACAAACGCGGCAGATCCTTAATTTTATAGGTTCTTGTACATGCTAACGTCAATTAAACTCAGCACTTGGCCGCATGGTGCAGCACTACTAGTCCAGAGACAACCATTTTCCATAAGCGTGAGCACTGTCATTTTCTCTCCGTTAAGGAGACGTATACGTATACATGTTGGTAGCGGTAACACGTTTAGTCCTAAAGAGAAGCTTATCGAATACAATCTTTAACAACATTGTAATTGAATAACGACGTCTTATTTTAATTTGCAATATCAGGAACATACTGTATCCTGCTTTTAAAGCTTTATATTCATTGGATAATCTAACACGTCCTTCTTTTAACGGGGTAAGTTATGAATTCATGATTATACTGTATATTTATAAATGTATATGTTTATAATATTTAAAGAAATATACCTTGTTTAAAAAACGACGTTAATTATGATCGCAATGAGATTAAACACAAACCTGCAGATGATCTTGATGATGGTTTTATGTCAGAAATTGTAAATAACAAAGTCCCAGCAGATGATAACTGTTAAGAACTGATGATAACTGATAAGAAACCATAAATACCCAGATCTTTTAAAAAGGGTAAGGTCATGGAAAATATAAGGAAGGAATTACCTTACACCTATGAAGTACCAGAAAAGTTTGAAGAGTTACAAGAATATTTGCAAAATTATAATGCTGATTACCAATCGATTATCGTAGATCGTATAATTAAATGTAATCATTGCCCAACGAATAATACAGACGAAGGAAAGTTGTCAAATTTATTTTTATTTTTGTTACAACATGTAAATAATCATGTTATAGGAAGTGATGTTGGAAGCATAGTTAATGGTTTCCAAATTATTGACAGGTAATATATAAATTTCTAATAAAATTTATTTACTTGTATTATATCTATATTATATTACACATATTTATTTCAGATTGTCTCCTTTCTTATACGATCTTGCTCATCTAAATCCACAAAATGCCAAATCTGTTATACAAAGAATAATCAAAGAAAAGCACGACGACTTTGAGGAAGATAAGAAGAAATACCCTGGCCTAGATACAGTATGTTTAACGTGTAATTATATTAGAAATATATTTTCAATGGTAATTAATTATAATCTTCTAATAAAAATCTTTTCTTTCAGCTTATTTTCTTCAAATTGGCTTCTTTGATATTTCCAACGTCTGATTTTAGACATCCTGTAACTACTGCCTGTGCAATATTTATGTCTGAAATACTATTTAGATGTCGTATTAAAAATAAAATAGATATTTCAAAGGGTCTTTTTATATGTACACTTATATTAGAGGTAATTGTTACTACTGCTGTTATATTTTTATACACAAACATATTATGTGGAAATGCAATACACTACATTAATAATATTCCATCCACATTCACAGTATACGGTATTAAGTAAACGATTTGCTCCATGTGTGATAAATTTCTTACACGCAATAATTTACGTATCCAGCCCTAAACATCTAATTCAAGATATAAAAACGATACCAATCTCTAAAGGAATCAAACACTCAGAAAATTTATTAATACTAGACGAAGATCAATCTAAGTTAGATGTTAATCCAAGTAGTAGCTATATGAAAGCGTCCGATCTGATAGACGGACCCTTAGACGATGATTTCAAAATAAGGGTATTATTAATAGCTGTAAATTTATTGGGAGAATTTAAAAATCATCTAGAAGAACTGGAAGCTGTGTATTCGATATTCGAACCAATTTTAAAATTGCTTAAATCAAATTCTTTTGATAAATATCCACCAAAAGTGAAGAAACATATTATGCAATTACGAAAAGATTTGGAAAAACTAAAGAATAAAAAATTAAAATATATTATGGTTGAAAAGAAGAAACCAAAACCATTAAGACTATATGGACCGTGAATTGAAGCAATGTATGTAAAAATTGAACTTACAATTTCAAACCACATCGTTTTATAAATTCAAGAATGTTATTAAGTTTCGTATATTTTTTACGGATATGACGGTAAGAAACATAAGATTATGTCCAAGGAGAAAGCTGAAAGAGAAAAGTTGTTGCACAGTATAAAAGTAAATGAGACAAGTATAAAAAATAAATGAGAGGTGCTATGCGTGAAATACGAAGAGCTTTCTTAACGAAACTACAAATAAAACAACAGATTAAGAGCGATGAAGAACGTAAACGCAAGGTAAAAGAAATCTTTGGAGAAGCTTCGGTGCAACAGAGTGAATTAAAGAAATTAAAACGGAAGAAATAATAGTAAGAGAATAAACGGCGCATTCTGGAGTTTGTATATATTATCTCTCTTAGACGATATTGCTATTTTGAATGATTTTGTGTAAGATTGTATTGACGATGACTTCGGATATAACGAATCGTGATCGCTATAATAGCGTTTCTTAAGATTCTTATAATTTCATTAATTATAGTAAATGTAAATAAGCATTTTCATAAGAAAATCTTTTAATGCATTTCGTTTATGAAAATAATACTGTAATTGTATTATACGGAGATAATTCACAACACAAAATAAAACTCTCTCATCCAAGGCTTAGTTTTCAAGAAAAGCGAATTCGAAAATTTGTCGAGTGTACTTGAATTTGGCTAATTACTCCTTGGAATAAACAGTCAGAAAAAGGTTATTCTGCATACAAAAATAGATAGAAAGTGTGATATAAAATTTTCCAATTCATTTTTCCTCTTAATTTTCAAGAAAATAGAATTTAAACGTATTTAGTTAAGAATTGTCCTAGTGTACATGTATAATTTTTCAAATTTATTTTTCTCGGAAACAAAGTATCTTGTGAATAAATTTTATTCTACATTTCTGACTTATTTTCATATGTAAAATAATCTGATTATTTATTTCTATCTAATCTGGAATTAGCAATGTTCAAATATACTTGACAAATTTCCAAACTCGATTTTCGCAAAAACGAAGTGTTATACGAAAAAATGTTATTTTATATTTTCTTACTTTCTCATAAGGAATCACCTTACGCCTGCTTGTATTATATGTACATATTCTTCGGCAACACACTGTATATATATAATAAATGGTTTCTAGAGATATATTTCTTACTATTTATACTGTACTTTTTTAATTAAGATATTGTTATTCTAAAGTGATTAAAATTAATCAAATAACCAGCTTTCCCGCGAAAACTTGTGAAATGAATTATATGCATTTAAAATTGTATCTTTTTTCATCATATATTCTGGTAAAACTAAGCAAGTTTCAAAATTATTATATATATTATTACATGGAATTTGAATACGCTGAAACTGAAATTCATCGCTATCTGTAATTTTGCAGACAGGTACTGATTTCTTTTTTAAATAAACGAATGAGTGCCATTTATCGAAGTATTCTTTTAAAATTTCAAAATTTTGAAATGACCTCATTACTGCATTTCCTAATTGTAAATCACGTTGGTAATCGATATTATAAAGGGAATTTCTTAAAATTTCTTTAAGTCCTTCTCGTAACAAGAGCTGTTTATGTAATTTCATTGCCACTTTCACATCATCGTTCATTTTCACTTTTTGTGCAATATACTGTTCCCAAAGCAGAAAGTACTTTCTCAAAATTTTGTGTTCCATCATGGAAATCGCAAGAAATTCTTTTTTACGTATATAGAGAACATCTTGTAACTTGGAGTGCCAATGTAAAATAAATCTTTTCAATAGGAAACCAATGGCAATCTCATTTAATTCTTGTTTACGAACCATTTTTATTTTGTACTGCCGAGAAAATTCTATCCAATTGAAAAAGTATTTACGAGTTACATTCAATTCCCAAAATTGAATCGCTTGATATAACTTTTGTTTCTCTTGTATAACACTGTAAAGCGCATTTCTCCATTTTTCTATGTAAATATATTGCAATCGTCGCATAATTTCCTTACTTTTATCGTTTAAATAAGATAATCTAATTCTTTTCTCTTTTCTATAAGCAGCATAATTATAAAACTTCTTTAAAGTTTTAATTGTCAACTTTTTTTCATAAAAATTGCCTGCTGTAAGTATCTTTCTTCTGTTGCATTTTTTTTTAATTATATATAAACGCCAATTATTGAACATTATACTCTTTTTTCTGTTTTCAAATATATTTCTAATTTCATGACTTTTTATTGAATTTTGTAGACTCATATTATACCAGTCTTGCCATGCAAAGAATGTCTTTTGTACAAGTTTGAAGTTGTAAAACATTTCGATATTTTCATTCATTGTCTTCTCTGTGATGGATTCATTTACGCACTACATGGAAAAATAAAATTTAATAAGAACAATGGTAAATGCAATTCATGGATCAATTAAAAATCCTACCGATATAAAATGTTCAAAATATCGTTTTAACAATTTTGTTCTATTGTATACAGAAACACGTTCTTCTATATTTAACTTTTTTAGTTTGTATTCATGATATATTTTCCAAGCATCAAAATATTTTATTAACAATTTACTTTTATAATGCATAATTGCATGTGCTATTTTACTTCTTTGTAATATAAATTCACAACTATTAATCCAAATTCTTATGAAAGTTTGTAAAACTTTCTTTGCATAAAATTTACGTGCCTAAATTGAAAGTTATTTACAAATTAGAACTTAATTACACGAGTCAAGTGTTAATTATTAAATTAACATTACCTTATCAATTTTATCTTTTATAATTTTTTTCTCCTTTTGTAATGCTACATATAATTTCCAATTTGTAATATAGTTTTTCAAACAATATATATTGTAGAAAGCTACAGATTTTTCTAATAAGTCTCTTTTCTTATTTATCGTTGAAACACAATTATTCCAATATTTAAAATAATTTCTTAATAAAGATTTAGAATAATGTGCCTCTGCTTTTTTATAATTGACAGAAACTATAGGGTCGTTAGTGCACTTATCCATAAATGAAACAATATTTTTCCATTTTAATAACACATTTTTTGATAACGCATTCAAAACCTTTTTCTGTAATTTTTTGTGATAAAAATAATCTGCTTTATATTTAGCTCTTCTTGTATGTAATTTGTGTATAACATAGATCTTCCAGTATCCAAAAACATTTCTTAATATTGCTTTATTATAAAAATTATCATGTGATTTCTGAGTAAAACTAAATAAAGATAATCAATTTTATATCGTTATACTATTAAGTTGATTTTTGATATCTTACTTTCGAAATTGTTGAATATCAGTATTTACATTTGACATTTCAGTCTTATGTATTGTATTTTGCATAATCTTAAATATATTACCATATTTAATTGTGGGATTTTGTGACAGAGTGCTTTTAAACCAATAATGTAGTGATTTCAATTCTAAATTATGCATATAATTATTATGAACTATCTTTTTCATTATTATATCAGTATTTCGTTAACATTCTTCTTATTTTATAGGTATTTTGTATTGCTAACTTCATTGCATTACTTAACTGAATTATGACCAATATTAAAATTATGAAAGTGATTCATTGTTTTCAGTGTATCATTTTAATTGACAGAAGAAACGAATTTTTTTAGATATTAAAATACATTTTTATGCAATACATAAAATAACATTTATCATCACAGTTTGCAAAATTCAATTCTCTCTGCTTCTGTAAATATTAAACTTGTAGGCATTAAACTTTTAGATCCTAAAATAAATATTAAAAATCAAAGGAGGAAAAAAAAAATTTAAGAAATATGATTAATAAAATTTAACAAGCTAAACGAATCAGTTCTGGATCTTGGAACATTATAATGAAAAAGTAATTGAGGAACTCCTGTCATCCACGAAAAATTTCAATGTTGATCGAATATTTATTTCAATAAAATAAAACGTATTGTATTCGTCGTAGTATTTATAATGAATTTAACATTTTGTATTGGTAAAATTAATTGTGTTTGTATAGAAATGCAACAGGATTTGTATATAATATTTAATAATATAACCTCAGTAAGTATATTGACAGATAGATATGTATTTTACCTGTTAAGAAAATTATTATTTTGCATGGCTCATAATTATATATATTTCTTTTATTTTATCTTTACTACTTCTTTTTCATCTTTATCGACACCACCCTTCTATTTAATAATGTGAATAAGATATGGCTGAAAAGATCCTGAAAGCAATATTATATAGTTGTGAAAGTGCTAATAAGAATCTAGAAAATTCAAAGGAATATAAGAAACTACTAGAAGAGAATAAATTCCTACCATCTAACGATATATTGAATGCACTATGTTTATCTTTAACAAAACTATTGACATATAAGGTATCAAAGGAGGCATATCAACGTTATACTGTGAGACTTCATGTAATCGTGGGTATCTTGTATTTAAAAGTATATACAAAAAGTTTATTGTATTATTTCATAATTTATTGTTATTTCAGGAAGTTCTACGAGAATGGTGTAAAATCAACGACAATCTTCAAAATTTCGAAGTACTCAGAGATGAAAAGCAAAGCTTAACATTACTAAAAAGCTTGTTGAAGAAATATTTAACAGATGATACCTTAGACAGCTGTGACTCAAGCGACAATCTATTATCCTTAATCAGTGCTTTAATATGCTTGGCATCCACAGATTCATACTATAAGTGTTACGTAGAAAAGTCGATACTAAAACTAACAGAATTAGAAACCTGCGATGAAAGTGAATATTTGTTATGTTACGCTGTACAAGAAAATTCCAATTTAGACCTCAAACTTTCAACCATAGAAACCATATATAAGTCACAGAAATGCAAATTAATAGAGCAACCGTTATTAAATAATTTCATATCATCGTGTATCGATTTAAATAAAGATGACAATATAGATGATTTAGAGAATATAAATTTGATAGATCAATTATTCAGATTTGCCACTAAATCTTCATGTATCTTCTTATTAATATGTGCATTCCTAAAGGAATTATTAGTACAGTTAGATCATGCTCCTACAGTTGTGAATTTTATACAGTCAATTCTAAAAAGCATTAAGAAACATTGTGAAAAACAAAATAAAGATATTGTAGACCTTTACCCAAGAAACATGCAATCCCTTGTAATTTTACTACAAATAGAACCTACACATCACACAGATGATTCTAAAAATGGAACATTAAGGATGCTAAAGGATATTTATATGGAAGATGAAGATACCGTAATAACTCTGTTGTCACATTACCCGCTGTGGTTAACGTTATTTGGACAACTTTTGAGTCCAAGTGACGAGATGATGTGTTCATATAACGAGGAATTGAGTTGTTTATAGTAATAAATTATAATAAATATTGAATTGCACAGATCTGTTTTTATAATTTGTTTTAAGCAATGACAAATGTATTTATGTATTTATAATATAAGACAATAAAAGAAAATCGAGATTTGAAAGTTGTAGTATCAAAAGAAAGTACCTTTATTAAATCACTGTCTAGCTGCATAATATAAATTTAATAGTTTTGAACAGAATGTAATAATTAACTTAAATAGTTCGCATACAACAGGTGGTTTTTATTTCGTATGTTTGTTGTAGTACGCGAATCTCAAGTCATATCCAACCATTAATCAGACGTCTTTATTATAAAACTTATCGTCTCGTGTTAAAACAAGCAAAGTATTTAACGATACCGATCCATCTCTACTTAAACAATTGAGAAAAAAAGAACAGAAACTCAGATCAAGTTATTCAATACTTCTTTTCTCTGCTCAACAACACTTACGTAGGGTTCCCTTGTTTTGTCAAGTTGTGGAAAGAATGGTGCATTATGCAATTTCGATAGATTAATATTAAGAATAAGAATTACCGTTTCCCGAATATATTAACGAATACGCATATAAATGTTTCCCCTACTTCAATTTTTTCGAAGTTTTAAAAACAAAGAAACTTTTAACAACACGATATAGTCACGTCAACTTGAAAGAAATGAACTAAATTTGTGTGGAAAATGTAATTAAATCAATTTTAAATTTGAATAATGGCGCCGAAAATTCGAATTACAATTTATCAATATATTTTCTTCTAGCGGTTGATAAAATTCGCATGCAGAAAGTTTTCGACAACAATAGAAAAATTAGAACATGAAAAAACATAAAAAATTTAGTAATAAAAAAATTTAGCAGAAAACTCCATTGATACAGTAGAAGTGTTGGAATACACGCGCACGTACCACCATTCGCTTTATTAACTAGAAACCTGTGTTCGTTTGCAATGAATCTAAACGTTTCGACAATCAAACAAGTGAACTATTCCCGTAAGATTTGAATGAATCTGTATGTTTACAAGGAAATGAAGCTACGCGTGAAACGCGATACATGAAGTATGGAACACAAAACAACAAATTAAACGATACTACACTCGAGCTGTGCATTCTGAATTGGATCGCGCCGACTTTTGTCGGTTCCTTACGCGCCCATCGCTCGCGCTTGCACGCGATCAGCACGCATGCGTGCTCGTACAGAACGCCATCGCAGATATTTAAACTTGGACAGTTTCTAAGCGCGGCACGCCTTGAATCTCCTGTGATGCTGTAGAACCGCTAGAAACATTCTCTTCGGACATCGTGCTTTTGCTCGTGCTTGACGTGGTTATAGCAGAACCAGAAGACAACGGGATATCGGTGGTTGTCGGGACTTGAGAGGCAGGAGCGGACATGGATTTTTCAGGACTGATGGTGGACGGTTCTGCTTGGCGTGGCAGGGATTTGCGTCGTTTCAAGGACTCGCGTTGCCGTTGATCGGCCTGCCGCTTTTCCGTTTTGTTCTTTACGCCAGCAGGTTTCTGTGTTACCTGTCGAAGCCAATATATGAATGCAGGAGCTTCTGATGGCTAGATGAATAGTATATACCTTAAAAAGAGTCGTTTGTAAAGAGGAATGACGACAGAGTGCCGGGAAGAACATACACTGAATTTAAATAAAACCTTTATAGCGGGAACAGTTCGACCGTTTACAATCATATCGAAAATAACTTTTTCATAATTCGCTCTATTTCTTCCGGGAACTCTAATCATTCTATAGGGTGACTCGCATAGTCGCGACCAACTATAGCTATTTGCAAAGTGGAAGAAGTTACAAATGGATATATTTTAAGCGAGATATTTTAGACAAAGATTTATAACAAATTAGATTTCGTTTGAATCGTAGATATAGTCTTCTCTTACATTTTTCATTGGATTTCACCCTACAAATAGCAATAGATTGTCTTCGAAGCACGAATCACCTTGCGCATAAATAACATGATCAAAAATAGGCACTCATCACGAAATTCTAAGTAACAGTACTCTTTTGATTTAATCATAATCTTTGTCAAGTACGATTTTGAAGTATGTCTCTCTCTCTCTCTCTCTCTCCCCCTCTCTTTCTCTCTCTCTCTCTTTCTCTCTTCTTCCTCTAACAGAAGCGATTAAAATCGTTTAATACCAACATTTATCTCCTACATGTTTTTATGCACGTAATGATCCATATAGTTTCTTCGTGGTACATCTTAAGGATATAAAATATTCCTTTTCTAACACAATTCACTGGATTCACGTTTAAAAGCGGTCTCGAAGTATCAACGAGACCTCTGAAACGATAAATCTCTTTTAGAATATCGAAAGCGAATGTCGAAAAAGCATTGACCTCTCTTATTGCAACTTCCATGAAATAAAGAAATAAAGAAATAAGAGATAAAAAATAAAAGATCGAGCTACGGTTTATTCTCGTGACACGTGTTTGCAATAAACATGAAACTGTTTCTTTTCAATGTTTTCAACGAGGAATTAATTTTAAAAACACGATATTATCTAAGAACTTAAAAATATCTTTTTAATTACCTTTCATATACATGTTAGATGAATAGCTTTATAGAATATAAAGATTTCTATATTTTAAACTAAAAGCACAATTAACGTATTTGTTGCAAAATCTAAAGAAATTTCGTGGTTCTATGGAACCATGCGTAATTCGTCTGTTGTGAATCATATTCTGTTTTAACAATCGCATATAACGTGTTTTCTCCGTAAAGATAGGAAATGTAAAATAATTTGTAAATACAAAGAATCCTCGTTGAAAGAGAGGTTTACGGCAAAAACGTGTCTCCACGCGCGATTTACGTGCACAATCGTTATTTGCTCTATCGACGGAAAAAGGAGATGCAGAGGGTGGGGATTGGTTTTGGATTATATGGAACGCTTCGCTCTTTTTTCGTCCACGGTGAAAATGTCCAGGTAAAAGTATAGACAGTAGAAATGTTATAAAATGAAATACTCTGTTACCTTGTAAAACGTGTTACATTTAACATCGAGGCGATGAATTTTTTTTTATCGTTTAATGTTTTTGTTTTCAAACGTGTTGTGAGCCGTAATATTAGTGTTTCTATTTTTTTTTTCTTAATTGTTTTTTGTTTTTTTCAGTTCCTTTTTGTTTTCATCGAAGTTGTTTCGTCGAAGACACAAGTCAAATAGACGGACAGCTGTGTTCATTTTAAGCCGTTATGCTTAAAATGAATGTTGATTTCTCTTATCGATAGTGTTTCTTCTAGCTTTTCCTTTCTCCCTCTCTCTCTCTCTCTCTTTCTCCTTTTATCTCCCCCCAAATTTTTTGTCTCTTTTTTTTTTGACTTTCTCGTCTTTTTTAATCATACAATTATTTAACCCCAACAAATATACGCGTACACGATCGTACACGCATATTATAGTGTCTAACGTGTACACGTGTACGCCAAGTGGTTCGTTTTCGTTTTTATTCTATTTTTGCTGGGTTTTTTTTTTCTATAGTAACACTCTTTCTGCATCGTTCCTTATATATATATGCGGGCGAAAGATCGTCTACAACCGTTATCTACAATATGGTCGACCAATGACGACAGTATCGCCATCGCGTGTGATCCACTCGTACCGTACGAGCACGCGTCGATCGATCTTTCGCCCTTTTCCAACTCGAACTTACTCTCCATCATTTCGCCTTATTCATTTTTCATTTTCATTTTTTTTTTTTTAATAGTTAATATATTAAAATATTACAAACTATGGCGAAAAACGTTGATTCGAAGAAATAATTAGTATGAACCATATATCCACAGCAGATCATTCTCGTGCTCGTAACATTTTGAAAACTTGACTCGATTAGTTCTTTTTCTTTTTTTTTATATAACAATTAATATTATGCTGATATCGATCCTCGAAATAAATAACGTTTAAGAGCAGCGGACTTTTAAACGTTCCTAGCGTTCTTAACGTCTCTTGTAACATCACACCGATGCTGGGGACGATGCACCTTGAAGATAAACGGGTACGATTTCACTTTTCCGTTGCGTTCCTTCGGAATACTTAGATAAATTTCGATTTAGATTACAATGAATTCTCAGGGTTTGTATCGTATCGAACAGACGGATCAAAGTTTTAGAATTGTACATTTCAAGTATCGCATAAGGAATGGGTGGTTAGTAGTAGTTACAAACGAATATTACTGACTGGTCAATTAGAACGTTAGGTGAAGATTCGGCTTTGGCACCGTAATCTATCGGCTCGTTGCATTCTTCGATTGTTCGAATGCAGAGTGCTAAAGTGCTATGGACATTAAGGCGAAATATACGGAACTGGGAAATAGATCTACTATTACTCCTTATAACTATTTACAAAGTTCATTAACCAAAGCTTATCAAGAGAAATAATACAATACAACGTGATGAAAAAGGCACAACAGTTGCATTTGTAATAAATCTCTTTTTTTTTAACTATGTTCAATGAAAAATAGTATGCACCATTTGCCAAAAATATTTGAACCCTTTATGGATGAAGGCCGTGATATTTCAGGCAGTGATTCATCGTCATTATCATGTCTTTGTGCACGACTTTCTTCAAACGAAATATATATGTATGTATTTATATGTGTGTATACATATATACATATATATATATATATATATATATATATATGTATGCACTAGAAGCAGGCTAACAGTTTATTAACCCTTTGCATTGTCCAACTTTTCTCGTATGTCAGTCGGCCAGCAACTTTACAAAACTATCCCAACTAACATTTAATACGTGATTGACGATAACGAAGGGGCGATTGTAAAAGCTATTGCGTTCCTTTGAAGTGTTACACCATTTCGTGCCATTATTTGAAAAATACAAGATTAAATCTATTAAAATCCGATCGGCGTGTTTAATCTTAGATCGTTCAAGAAATGCGTGCTTAGTGGACATCGTACACCGAATGCAAAGGGTTAACAGAACATTTGTAGCATTTACGCAATTAGTCGCAGTAAAATAAATCGTCCGAAATTTATAATGTTACTCCGAAAAGTATGTTTATCCGCAAAATGGGTTGAACTGTCCAATTGCACCCAGCACCTTTAAATACCATCTTATTAGAGTGCTACGGTTAACATGTTTCGTCATAGTTATACATTTATAAATTAAGGAAATTTGATATTCTTTTCGTTTTTATCCTGTGAGCGATAAAAATTGGTCTACCGAACTCGTCTCCGAGGTTGCATCGTCCCCGCGATCAGTACTTGTGTTATTTTTTATCTTTTTGCTTTTTCCTTCCCTTTTTGTAAATAGATAGCTCGCTTCATCGATTATCTCGAGTATACACGCACATGAACACATACACGCACGCATGCACACACGCGAGAGCGCGCTATAAGAGGAAGAAAAGAAAACGCCATGCTTAAAAGATGATTCTCCCTTTTGTTTCTTTTTTCTCTTTTCTTAAATAGTAGAAGAAGGGAAAAAAGAAACAAAAAAGAAATAAAAAAAAGACGATTCGTCGATTCGCGAGAATTCACGGAAAAAATGTCTAACGTCGTCGATCGAAGTCACGAGTTGGCGTCACTTTTCGATCTTCCGGCTCGATCCTTGTTCTCCGCTTCTTTTTCTTTGCCTTTTTTTTTTTTATCTTGCCATTTCTCTCGCATAGCGTTTGCTTTGCGCGTACGGTCTACACACCGGTTTTATGCCAGAGCTGAGTGGGCCGATTAACGAAACGATTAAGAAACGAGAAACCGATAGGAAAATCGAATAATAAAAACAGATAAGTAAACAGAGAAAGGACGAGATATGACTTTGTTTAAAATTTATAGAAAGAAGTGAAACGAGATTGAAGGATAAATAGACGCGTGAGAAAAAAACGTGAGATCGACGGTGCGTGTTAAAAATGCGTGTAAAGGGTAAAAATAATAAGAAAGACGAATATGTGGGAGCAAAAGAGAAACAAAATTAAAAAATCAGCCCGCTCGAGGCTAGTCCTGACTGGTCGATAATCAGGACACGAACTGATGATGGTGGTTCTTTCCTTTTTTCTCTGGTAATAATGGTACTAATAGTAATAATAGTAATAATAAGGAGAGTAATCGTAATAATAAGTATAATGACAATATAATCGTAATAATAATAATAATGATAATAAGAATAATCGCAGCGAGCGCAGGGTTTTCATACCGTGGCGTCGTTCAATCTCCTGTTACAAACCGCGAGAATAAAACAGCGCTTTACAATGCGAGAAAAACATCGGCGCGAATTAGTTTTATAGGAATTTGATGCGTGTGAAGGGGATGGATTAAATTATCTAAAACGCTTTCGTCTTTGGACGACGAGAGCCATACCAGCGAACGGGTGTAGCGTAATTACTGAAAGTTCACGTGCACATTCTCTCTCTCTCTCTCTCTCTCTCTCTTTGTTTGTCTCCTATCGGGAGATTGATTATCGCATATTTAGTTATTAACAGGGTATTTTATCATTGGTTCTCTACGCGTTATAACAGCTTGCGAAACACGGCTCTGGTATGGAAACCCTACGTGATAATAGCAGTGATAATGATAACAGTAGTGGTCAAAAGCCCCACCAAATATAAACGTAGGTGTGGATCTTCGGCTACCTTTTTCTTGTTACTCTCTCTCTCTCTTTCTCTCTCTCTTTCTCTCGATCGCTCTCTCCCTCTCGTTCATATCAACATTTGGTAAAAAGGTTCGCCGATTACCAACCGCGCAACGTTTTTTTTTCTTTTTTTTTTTCTTTTCGTGTAAAACAGCAAACGAAACACCAAGCTATTCTCTAACAATCACCTTCTCCGCTATATGAAAAAAGAACATTCGATAGACAACTAATGATCAATTATAAACTGTGTTAATCCGTGTGTGGCGATAGTAGACTTTTTTTTTTGCTTTACTTCAATAGAGTACCTCTCACTAGACACGATTCAACATATAGAAAGTTTATCGTTATTATTTAATAATAATTATTATTTATCATTTATAATTATTATCTTAAAGCTGTCTAAAGACTCGCTGCGTGGCAGGAGTGTCGTGTTTTTTTTTCATTCTTCGTTTTTCCCTTCTTCCTTTATATTACTTTGCTTATTATTTTTACTGTGTCAAACGATTTTTCTTTTCTGTTATCTTTTTTCTCTTTTACTTTATACTGTCTCTCTCTCCCTTTCTCCCCTTCTCTCTCTCTCTCTTTCTGACTCTTCGTGTTTCTTTGTTTTTTCTTTTCTTTTTCTTTTTTTTTTATTAGTTAGGTACGCTGTAGTCGTCCTCATTTTAATAACATGTTATGTTTGTTTATTTTTTTTAAATGTTTTTAATGTATGTGTACTATACACGCGATCGCGTACATCAGTTAGACAGTGTTGTGTCTAGATCACCGTAGGTGTACGTGTGTTGTGTATATTTTATATCTTAAATATCTACTACTTGTTGATGCTTTGTAATTTGTAACTTTTTTATAGATCACAATATGTCACACCATCTGCATCGGTTGAACAATTTTCCTTTATGCCTTTTCTTTGCCGTTTCCATCAGAACGCTCGGTTTGGACAATTTTATATTTCTTGTGCACAGATTGCGGGTTCACCGACCCCCTTGAACTCGACGAAACAGTTTGACGAAGCATAAAAAGAAGATTAAAAAAAGTTGGTAAAAAAGGAAAGAACACGACATACGTGCGAAAAATAATTTCATTCGAAGGATACTTCTTTTGGCTAATTTCTTTAATCTAGACCAATAAGTAATAATCGTACGGTACGTTAAAAAAATGAACAGAAATTAAAACGACGATAATATCACAAGATGATGATTACGACAAAGTAGAAGAAGGGATGCGTGCATCGATCTAGTTCAAACTATCCTTAAATTGAAGAGGATCGGGATATAATATCTTTCTCGTTGATTCACCCACTCGTGCGTATTCGAATTTGTTATTGTGATTTATATTTCATATTTATATCATCAAAACCTACGTGCTAAGTAAATTCAGACCAGCCGAAATTGTTGATTTCGAAGGAAATGCAATCAAAGAAATATCTTATCGAAATAGATAATAGGTTCATTGCTAAAAAATAAATAAAATTTTACTCATCTCTTCAAACGTAAACGCGCCGATAACGCACGAATCGGAACGCGTCCTCCATTAATTAAATAGCACTTTATGCGTTTAATGCATCTATGCCGCTCCGCTGCTTTCGAACTCTCTTATTCCGCACCAGTGCGAAATATATTTAGATTATTATTTCGGTTAATCGTTTTTCGATCACGAAGAAACGCAAGAGAACGGATAGATATTTATCTTCATCTTATTATTTTTTTTTTTTTTAAATCTTTCTTTCATTATCATTGTTGATATTAACACAGCGTTGCAGAATCAAAGCGTATTAAGATTTTCCTTTTCCATTGAGAGAAATAACTAGACTGCGTTAATTCTCCTTCCGACACGGTCGTTCGTTTTTGAATATTATCTCTCTCTATCTTCCGCTAGCCTTCTCTTTTCCGTTCGTATCATATATACCTTTTTCTCCCCACCTTTCTTTCCTTTTTCCCCATTTTTGTTCCTGTTCCTGTCACGTGTTTCTTTTTCTTTTTTCTCTTCCTGTGTCCAAGGGCTGGACCTAAGCGACTGCAAGCCCGCAACACCTTCAATTCGATTGATCGCGCGTTGTCAGGTGATACAGTTGCCTGGGTCCACGGACATTGGCATTTCGTTACAATTATACAGTTATATAGATTCTATATAAATACCTAATATGCATTCGTATAATACATACCTAATATGCAATTGTGTTAGAACTCGGCCGTCACTCAAACGTAACGTAATTACGTACGCGTGCACACCGTCTCTTGTACCGTTCGTCTTTCATGATGGAATATTTCTATGTGTATGTAGAAATGAATGCATGTGTGTGTTGTGTGTGTGGATCTGTAGCGCGAGACAGATACTGGGAGCTATCATATTCCGTATATTTTCTGTGTGTTCTATATCTTTTCCTTCAACTGCGTGTATGCGTATGTTTACGTTATCTAATGTCTCGACATGTGTGTGTGTTCTGTATGATTTATGCGTGTACCGTTGTATGTCTGCACTGGAGTCTGTATAATCCGGACACCAGACTTGTATCTGCGTCTGCGTGCGCACTTTCCCGTACGAATCGATGAAACAAAACATAACATAATTAACTTTTTATAATATACATGTCATAGGGATTCGTATTCGGCTAGAATCTTTTTTTCTTTTCACCTATATTATATATTATTTCATTAATTACTTTTTTTTTTTTTAATAGAGACGTCGTTCAGTTTGTAAACGAGTGTATATGGCGTCGCGATTGCTAGATCGTGATTCGACGTTCACGCGTCAAGCGAGCGAACCACTTTTTTCCCATTCTCTCTTTTGACTCGACCGTAACGAGCACCATAAGTGGCGAGCACGTTATACGCGCGCAAAGAAAAACACGGGACGAATTTCGTGAAAGGAGCACGTATAAACAAAGTTTCGTTTACTCTGTGTACGAAGAACACTTCACAGTCGAGATCCGTTCGACGAGATTTTCGCGAGATTTTCATGCTCACGTTCATTTATCTCGTTTTCTCGGTTAAGTCAACAAATGATTGGCCCGCTTTCCGCGATCAACGGGATTTTAGTCTAACAACGCGACTACCCACACCACGCTCTCCTTTCTCCCTGCGATATAATCGTTAATATAACAACTATTCATTTATTCATAAATTCTGAACGATCAAATTCAATTGTAACGTGATCTCCACTACGGTTCATTTCCCGCTGACTGATCGTATTTCTTTCTTTCATTGTTTTCGTTGGAATTAATGAGTGTAACCAGAGCGAAATTATAAATCAACCCGACAGCCGATCTTTCGTAAGAAATTTCACAGAAGCGAGAAGAAACAAGCAAAATTAACGAATTAAGATGAATTCGATGGTGGTAGAGAGGAATAGCTCAGGAAATGAACGGTAGTACTCATAACGTTAATCGATGGCAACTCGTATCCACCTAAGGACATCGCGCAATAATTCTATATATCCACGATCCCGTCGTTGCGTACTTCCGTGGAATCGCACGAGCAGCAGACTCGTTTACTTTTTTTTTTCCTTTTTTGTTTCGCGCACACACACACATCATCTATTCTCCTTTAATCTACTATCTTTCATCGTTTGTTTTTCCTTTCCTTCCTCCAGTTTGTTCTGCCCCCTCCCCCCTTTTTTCCCACGATTGGCGGTGGCCGATAGATCGAAAGTCGACGCGCGACCTATGGATCGTTCGCGTCAGGCACCCTTCTCTATCGGATCTGCGTGCAATTTCGAATTTCTATGCTGAACAATCGGCACTGGCCGGTCGTATGAATTCTCCGCGACGATATATATATTTCTTTATATATAGAACCCATTCCAGGCGAGTTTTGGTGTTTTTAGTTGACGACGAGTGACGGTGATAGTGACGGTGGCGATAACGATGACGGTGACGGTGACGGTGACGGTGACAATGACGATGACGATGTCGATGTCGATGTCGATGTCGATGTCGATGTCGATGTCGATGAAAATGGCGATGACGATGGCATAGACTCTGACAAGTTCCTTTAGTTCGCTTAATGACTTGAAAACGAGTTACGGTTATAATTCCAATGTTCGAGTTAAGTTAAAGCCTTTTTCACTTCATTAAGGGAGAGTCTAAATTTGGATTGGGGTTAGGCTGTTGTGAGGTCGATGGTGATGGTACCTGTGCCACCACCGAGCCCCTCCCCTCAGGCAAGACATTTCCTCCACCGCCGCTGTTCATGCCGACGTTGCTTCCAGCGCCTCTTTCTCTCATTCTTTCGCAGTAATCTGCGAATATATCACGGAAACGCTCCCAGGATTTCTCTGGTACGGTGATTGCTGTTCTAAAGTGTGTCTTCACCTGTAAAAATGTATTCTTACTTTTATCGTGCCTTTTTTTTATTTTTTTATTAAACAGTTTAGCTTATTATACTTCAAACTATAGGATACGTTCATTTCGTTACGGTATCTTGAATTGTTGCCCTGTACTGATGTACCTACAACTACTTTATACAATCAATTAATTAATTAGTAGGCAAGAAATTATTTCATAGTAAAATGCTTTCATAAACGCGTGTCTCATTAGTACTGGCTTTCGACTAGTAATTACGTTTCTGTTCTAATAACGATGTAGGTTAACGAAATTCTTATTATATTCTTACACTATTATAGTTTAGGAAATGCAGTAGTATTAAGAATTGGACAAATATAACGTATTTTACATGAAACGAAATGATTTTGAATCTTGCCGATCTGGAATCTTGCTTGAACTTGGACGCTATACATAGGAAATTTGAGAATTCTGTAGAAAAATACACAGAATGCGCATAATATCGAACAATATATAAATAAACCTAGAATTTAGTACTCATCGTGTTATTTCGTGAGTAAAATAATCGTCTACTTTGGTTCCATATTTTTAATTTCCGTAAATACCCATCTATTCGTTCTAAGTTTTATAATGTTACAATCAATTTGTATATGGAAATTTTATTATCGTGATATAATAATTATTTGACGTAAAGAATGATTTAAATGCGGTTCCTATTCGAGACCACTTATTAAATAGGCCGTACGTTCACAGGAACTCTTTTTTCTCCCTGAATCCACCCCTACGACAATGTGTCCAACCATGTCAAGACACACCCCGTATTTTTAGCCAGCGATACGCACGTACCTCGGAAATTCTCATGTAGATACCACGGTTATTCTGGCCGATATCAAAATAGAAATTCTTGCTATCCACGCGCATGTACCGTCCTTCTGGTAAGTCACCCTTGAAACCACCATCGTCCGTACCGTATTCTTCGAGGAGGTCCGTCAAAGCGTCACGGAATTCGATCATACCCTGTGCTGGTATTGCGATCTGTGTCCTAGGTCCTCCTCGTGTTATCGTCTGCGACACCTGTGCAACCAATAGAATCGTTTTAACGAATATTTCACTATAGATTTTCTTTGGAATTGAAGCAGGTGCGCGGTGGAAGCGATTTGTTCGAACAAATCATTTCTTTTTTTTCGACACGTTTCTTCGGAGTTTTCATTTCTTAAATGCTTTTTACCATCTGATAAGGTTGACCCTTTCACCTCAAGACGATATCCACAAGGGACAGACTCTCTCTCTCTCTCTCTCTTCCTTATCACTTAGTGTAGAAAGTAAATGCATTGGCTGGTACATACAGGGTGACTCACCCGCAGGAAACGGCCGCGAGTATTTTCCTTGAGGTCCAAGTAATACCGCCTGTTATCCTTCGTCATTACTTCCGACTTCAGTTTCCCATCATCTGGCACGTTCTCCGAGTTTGGTGGACCTGCAGATTTGACGGTTCGAACAGGAAAGAAGTACATATTAAATTTTAGTCATCTGTGTCCTTTTAGTTCCCTATTCTCATTTATCGTAACAAATTATTTATCCTTAATACGATGATATATAGCACTCGACAGTTTTAGATTCAGATAGTCGTATCTGTTGAAGTAAAAAAAGAACCTTAAATATTAAAATATTTAAAATTATTATTAATATATCTTAATTTATTAATACAAATACTAGTAAGTTGAGATTAAACATTGAAATATTTAAGATTCTTTGAGCTTTCATAATTCTCAGATACAGATTGAGCTCGAATGTTTGTTAATTTATGAAACTTCTTGAATAATAAATAGTTTCTCTTCGTTAAAATTAGATATTATCTTAAAACAAAAGCCGTAACAGGTTCACTGTCCGTTCTGACCTACATGTGAATCAGAATAATTTTAAATTACAAATTTATACGCTGGACTAAATAAAGTGTTACATGCTGCTTCCTCTGAGATTATCGCAGATATTATGTTAAACTTTTTTCGAATAATAACATTTTTCTGGAACGGCCAATAAAGGACAACGCATCGCATTTGTTTGTTAACATAGAATGGTATATTAATATTTATATCTTTCCTATCCTATCGAATTTAATTACTTAAAATAATTTAATCGCCCAATTTCTGTCGAAAGTATTCATATTTCGTTTTATGTAATTAAAAATATGTTTTTCAATAAAAACTTTACAGAGACATCGCAAAATATAAAAGTAAACATATTCTGTGCCGGGAAGCGTTTTATGGAATGTTCTTGAAGCAATCTAGCCACTAGATCTCTTTGTAGGTCTATATAAATATATTGAGCCTGAGCGATGGCCATTCTTCCTATATTAAAGAAAAATACGAAAATTAGAATATACCTGTACATTGTCTATGTATCGTGGCTTCAATCGTTTCGTTATTATTATCAAATATTTGAAACAATATTCATGAAATATTTAATAAAGTTAAAAGTGTTTAAAGTGCTCAGACATTACACTTGAATACACATGTAATACAACTTTTAAAGCACGAAACATTTATTTAGACATTTTTTATGACTTTTCCAGGTATTTCAGGAAAGTTTATACAAAAAAATGTCATGTTATAAAAAAAGAAAATGAATAAAAAAAATTAATATTTAGTTTTATAAAAAATAAATAAAGAGAATCTCCTTTGCTCTCTTAACAGTAGTTTTAAGGTAATGTGTGGTATATTAAATGATTGGGCCCTATGTCCTATTCAATTGCAGGAAAAGTCATTGCATATACAAGTTGGCATCTGTAATGGTTTTGAAAGAAAAGCTTGTAATCCATACTGCATATATCTCAACATGCGTAATTCACTTGTCACGACTTTGAGTCAACAATTCGTGATTCATGCTAATGTTGACTCACAACCAGCATATCAAGATACTTTTGACTCAGAGACATATATATGTTCATCTTTCGAAATCTTTATACTTGATGTTGTATCTATTATAAATATATATTACACAGAGGAAAGTTATGTATAAAAAAAAAATAATACAAACTCAAACAACAGTAGTTAAACTAATTTTAATTTCTAAAAACTTATACTTTCAAGTATACTAACGGTAAAAATGACATATGCATATTTACTAAGAGGAAATTTCTTTTATAGGACCAAGCTGTTCTTAATTCTGTCTCATTATTAATAACTTTTAACAACAAAAAATACAATTTTAATATTCTTCGCCTAAAGCAAGAGGAAAAGGAATACTTGTTTGCTGGAAAAAGCCTACACCAAACATCAAAAAAAGAAGAAAATTATAAAAATATTAACAATTAACGATTATCACTAGTTAAAGAGCTTTCAATTCAATTTTACACACAAGTTTCTCCTGCTAAATCGATCCAACATATTTCATAGAAAATAAAAATCCATCTTTATGTATAGCGAACGTGAACGTGCTAACACACAAATTACGATTTAAAGCAAATCTTTTCTAACCGTGTACAAGCCAATTTTATTTGACAAAATATGACATTCTCTCTTGAGGCACGTATCAGTGATCGCATCGAACGAAATCTCATAACAATTAGAGATTGCAGTTTACCTAGAGATGCGTAAAAGTCACTAAACGTCGAAAGGTAGTTCCGAAACTCGGATGCTGTGCTAAGTGCCAGGTAGATTTGGCTTCTCCTCCCATCCGCGCCGATCTACAAAACACAAGCATACTTTACTTCCTTCTTTCTTTGCATTAAATTAACAAACAAAAATTAAGAAAGAAGAGAGGGGAAAAAACGTATCTCGCTGCCTTTAACCCTCAATTGGTATTGTTGGGCGGTGACTAAGTCACAAGAATTTGGATCTCTATCTAAAGACTGCTTCATTTTTGACCAGCTTATTTCAATTCATATTTTGTGTTTTAACTGATAGAAATTATCGTTTGATATACAGAATATAAATTAAAATTAGATAGCCTAAAATATAGTAATTATTAATTAATTTTTAATTATAACATCTCAAACTTAATTCAAGCAGTTGTAATTTGCCTATAATCCACAATACCTAGAATGTTAGTAATTACATTACGGATATTTATGTAAATTCATATTTTTGTAAACGCGATAAACGAAATAGATTCATCTAATTTAATTCGTCTATTATAAAATTGTTTAAAATACCCTACTTTGGGCATTTTATGTACGCATTATGTACACTTAATACTCACATAAATGCATAAAATAAATATCTATAATCCAAAATACTAGTTGAGGGTTACATGGTTAAATGGATGGTTAAACGTGGCTAACCGAGGATCCCGCTAGCAATAATTTCAGAAATACCTCGGCTACTTTGATAAACCTTCCGCGTCTGTTCTGTTTTACATCAAGATAGAATCTTTTGCTCTGTATTTGCAGCATCTTCGTTGCCAACTCCTGTTCACCCTGCTGACCTTGCTGGCCTAAAACCATCAAAGAAATCTAATTAACTCCACCTTTAATATTCATCGATACTTTACGCCTCACAGCTACCGTTTCCGTAAAACCGTCTCGTATTACCATTTATAATATATTCATACAACCCCTTTGACGTAATAAAGGACTCCATATCCATCAACGGAAGGGAAAAAGGAGCAGTTCCTATAAACGAGAAAACAATACCCTGCCACCCATTCAATTCACCCTTCTCTTATCCTCCAATTTCCCCACATTCCCTCTTACATCTACCGACTGACTCCCAGCACCTAAATCACCCCCTATTCAATGAGACCCATTCAGAATAGGGAACATAGCATTCAACGTATATAAATAACGTTTAAAGAATTCCCCGCTGGTTGAAAAAAGGGACCAAGGGTCTTGGTCGTTGCAGCGATTGCTATGACTGTTTTATGCTTGTTGAAGGGCAGACAGAAGAGGAGGAGGAAGAAGAAGAAGAAGAAGAAAGAAGAAGAAGAAGAAGAAGAAGAAGAGTAAGAGGAAGAGTAAGAAAAAGAAAATGACGATGAAGGAGGAGAAGAAGAGAAGGAGGAGGAGAAAGAAGAACAGAGGGGAGAAGAGTGGCAGGTTAGAGTGACAAGGATGAGGGGTGGTAGTCCGGAAAGAGGTCACCCAGTGTTTATTGGGTCAGCTCTTTGCCGGATCCCCTGAAGCTACGGAGAGAATTTCTGGGTCGAAGTGACGTCGGAAATTCGCCGATCGCTAGCCGAGGACAAGGTGAAACGGCGATGGCTCGTTTCTAACGAAGCTTCGTAGATAAATAAGGCTGGAATCCTGCGGGAATCAAGAAGGATCAGAATGCAGGAGAGTGAGAGAGAGAGAGAGAGAGAGAGAGAGAGAGAGAGAGAGAGAGAGTTGGATGAAACGGTCGACCGATGTTGCTCGTCCTCCTCTCTCGTTCTCGTCGATCAATAACAGCTGCACTAAACGGGTCGTTGACCTGTTTGGCCCCACTCGGCCCACCGGATACACCTCTACCTAGTTTTTCGCGCCATTAGCTTCGTCTTAACCTTTCCTACGAAAGACGAAGGCTTTTGAACCATGAACAAGTGGCTCGGTCCCATCGGCCACGGTCGAACCGTGCAAGTGTTACATCGGGGTAGAAAGTGTTTCGAGAAGCGTAGAAGATACATGCATACAGGTTTTGAGAAATAAATTGTTGGATTTAAGAAAATTGACCATACGGATAAAGATAACGGGGTTTCTCAGGCAATAAGAGAGCTTTAAACTTTACATCGAACGTGATATTGACAAAACTAGCGACATACACGGAGAACATTTTCTTGTGTACGAACAACTTGGTATTCAAAAAACGTTGATTTGTAGGTATTTTGATTTTTATAGAGCAGAATTAACAACAAAAATAATACGGTAGTAGAGAAATTTATACGAAGAATGAAATTGTGGTCTTCCAAAATCTAAAGACTTCGTTTGGTTAAATAGAGAATAATGACGATAATTATTTTCTGACGGTAAATGATCAGGAATAAAAGAGTAACGGAGTAGAAAAATATAACATAACACAGTTACTACAATTACATCACATATAGAATGACGGTAATCTGACCAAACGCAATATTTCATCATAAATTCATGTCAAACGTAAATAATATTAATTGCGTTTGAATTAATCATTTAAAAGTGGTAACAAAAAATAGAGTAAAATTTTTAAATCGATAACATATGTCTTTGTGTAAAAAATGACTGCCAGTATATAATATCGAATTTCTTACAATTAATACTATAAAAATAACCTACGAGATTATCATTAAATTTGAATAATCATTTAAAGAAGAAAAAGTACGATACACGATTCGAGGCACGTAGCCATCCATGCTGATAAGTCAGAAAGCCCGAAGGATCGATCCCCTGCGCGAAACGTGCGTCGAACGATCGATCTAACTGTAAAGGGTTTCCCTCGTTATTACGTACTGGACTGTTGCAGGCTGCCCGGAATTGGGACAGGGCTGAGATCGCCCTGAAAGATCCTGCTCTTGAACATTCTGCTTGCTTATAGACACGCTACCGATAGTTCATGCATCCGAACCCTGTTGTATTCCTATCCTTCTGCTCGTCACCCCTTTCGTGTATTAATATTTATTATCTGTTCCGCTTCCTCCCTTTTATTTTCTCTTTTCCTTTCTTTCGACCTCTCCTCGATCGATTACTGTACTCGATAACTCCCTTCTACCGTGAACGAGCTTATAACGTCTTCTTTCGTCGACTATGAGCCGCTCGGTGTGCATCATCTCGCAACCGTTTGATCCGTAGCATCGCGCCTTCGAGTCCGCCTCTATCACGAGACTGGAAATTGGGACAGGGTCGAGAACACTCCACGAAGAAAGGGCCTCTCTGTCCTCGACATCCCTCTCTCTACGTGTTCGTCGATACGTCTTGTTCTCTCGCGCACTCTCTTTCCTTCCTTTTCTCCACCCTTCCTTCCCCTCGTCGTTCTCTCTTCGTCGTCTTCTTCTCACCCTCCACACCCTTTCCCACCCATCACAGTCTCTTTAATCTCTGTCCAACGACGAAAACGACAGTTGGAAAAACGTCTTCCGTCTGGTCGATGGACTTCGCATGATCGCATCGGCGGCCAGCCGTTCCTCTTCTTCGCACCCACACCCCCACAGTTCCTCCACCCCTTCTCCCACGCTCCTCCGATTTACAGTCCCTTGGAGAGAGCATAGACACGTACGTTTACCGCTTCTTCTCTTTCCTTTCGTTTGCTGCGCTTTTTTCCATGGTAAATTCATTATAATACGTTCAGGAAATTTTGACGCGTTGACCGTCGTCTTCGTCAGCCTCGAGCTGCGTCTCCGCGCAGCTTGTCTCACCAGTACGCTCGTCCGTCATTTTCCACTTCTCTCGCAACGATTCTCGCCCGTTCTCAACTCCAGCCTCGCCTCCGCTACTTTGCTAGGTCACCATTTATTATCAGGAGACGAGGAACCCGGTCGAGTTCGGCTTTATCATGAACCGGTGGAAACTAGCAGTCGTAGATCGACGCGATCAAACCTCACGAACATGGGGATACTCCAGATTCCATTTCTGTAGGATCCATTTCTTCGTTAATATCGCCACTTTCAGGTTCTAAGACAAAAAGAAAAGAATCCTCGAAAGATTCTCCCGATCCTAGATTTACAACTTTTCCATTCTCTAGAAGAATTCCTTAAGTTCTCTCGATTTCCAGGATTTCTCCAACGTTCCTGATCTTCGACGAGACTCGGTCATTATCCTCGAAGCTTCGAACTAACACCGAATCACGCTATTGCTTTCTTTCTTCGCTAACGAGGGTCATGGACAACCGCAATTTCCAGTGTCCTCGTAAAAAATTCTTTCCACGCTTTTGCAAATCCTTACGGCATTCTATACAGAACTCGTTCACTCTTAACCAAGCATCTTCGTCGAGATGTTTTCACGCGTTGACGAGATCCTCGTCGTTGATGGCACACCTCTCTTTCGCGCGAATCCTTACGTAACCGGCACGTCTTCTCCCATTCTTTCCGCATGCACGTTTAGATGAAAATTCTACGGAGGACTCTCTTCGCGATCCCGTACCCGTCGACGCATCCCGGTCGCTCGCGGATTTACGAGGCTGACTCGACGTGGACGTCGACGTCGGCGAAGCACGAAGGGGGCGGGTGCATTGATCTCTGCGCCTGGAACGCGACTCGTGGCGCTGCACCGACCTGCCTCAATACGAACTGCATATTTCCGTCCTCCCTTCTACGCTCGACCCTCCGCCGCCTCCGTCTCCGCAGCAGCAGCAGCAGCAGCAGCCGCCGTCGCCGCCGCCGCCGCCGCCGCCGCCGCCACCACCGCCGCCGCCGCTGGGACGTCGTTTCCATGAACGGTCGCGTCCAACGACGGCTGCTCCGCCTTCGATACGTCGACTCTGCCCTCCTCTGCTTTTCCCATGTTTTAATAACAAATCTCTCTCGTAATTCGTGTTATCTTACGCGAGCAACTCACATATTCTTTAGCGATTACACATTTAGGTAAAGAGTAAGCTGATCAGTTCTTATCAGAAGTCATTACGAGCGGATACTATTGGTTAACGGATTGTTTTGGAAGTTGTTAACGAATATCAGCTTACTGATTCTCTCGGTGTTTTGATGATTTTAATAAGGAATTGGATAAATCAAAATGTCTTTCTCTTACTATATATTAACATTTTTCTTGTGTTCATACTTCGAGGTAGTCGAGTCTTAAGCAAGTGTCCAAATACTTTTGTAACCCACTATAGTTAACCACATAGTTATTTCACCATGTCTTTTGATCGACCCATCTTTCTTGCGCATTACGCGTCAATGATCGCCGAAGATAGACAGAGAAGATGGTTCGTGCGCTATGAACGGGTCGTAACGCATGCATGATTCATGATGAACACGAGCTTGTTGAAATTTTGTACCGTTAGGAACGAGTTACAGGTTTCCTCGCGATACTTCACGTTACGATCCTTTAGATTCAATATATTCCTCAATGTTTGTTCACTGTTTACGTGGGAAACGCTCTGTATAATCGTGTTTCCATCTGAATAAAAATCGATACTAATTCGATGTCTAAAACATCTGTTTTTTCACAATCCTAGACGCAACGAAAAAACTTGTCATATCTTCGGCACATGTTATAATTTTCGTCAATTTTTTATTTAAAGAAACAAAACTCAAGGTTGAAAATAATCGAGGAATTGCCGTCGTAAATGACGCACGTGACACAACTGAAAATTTTCGGTACAAGAACAATTAATTATTAAAAGTTTATTAAGTGTACCATTGCATCCAACATGAAACTTACGTTATATTCCGGTAAAAACATAATTTTTTTACTTTTTAATAAAATTTTTAACTATTTTTTGTCGATATTTCGATTGTTTTATTAAACTTTTGCCATTATTGATGTATTTCTGTTAAACTTTTATTAAACCGGCACCGGTAGTTGGAGGAATCTTTTATTTTCAGAACAGACAGAGTTCGTTTCGATCTTTGGTATTTTTAGTTCAATTTTTGGAATACGTATTTTTGTTGATCTAAAAATAAATATTCAAGTTTCAACATTTGTGAGTTAATCAAATGTAAATGTATACGTATATGTATATTACAATATTTATTGCGATCATATTTATGGTCTAGGCCTTGTACAATCTTTGTTTACATACACGTATTGTGCATAGTGTATATTAGATATTACATATATGCGTCAAATTTCCATTGCTTCTTATTATTATCATATTATCGTATTTGAATAATCAATATTATTCAAAGATATACAAATGAAAAAAATAAAGTTCTAATCTCCTTATTTTACTTTAAGAGTAAATTATCGTATTGTAACATTTACGACAGGAGTAAATTAGACATTTTCGTCTTCCTATTTTACTTTTACCGTATAATTGAGCAATAAAAATAAAATTTTTATTTCATTTCGATCGATTAACTGAATTTAAAATGCATATTTCGTGCTGTAACTATTCAGAATATTATAATAAGTTGCAGTTTAGTTTGATTTGTTATGTCTACTCTGTTTGTTTATTCAGGTGTTTCAGAAATACAGATAAACATATTACGCATATACCTCATCAATGTTTTTATATGTTTTATCAAAAAATGTCCAACATTACTCTTCAGAGAAATTTATAAAATAAATTATAGAAACATAATTGATTTTAAGGAAAATAAATCATAGCTACTTAAATAACGAATAATTCCGAATACAATTGAAATTGGCCGTTTGATCATTATAAAGGACGCTTATTTTAACATTTCATTATTCTCTCAAAGGCATTTGTTTCATTAAATAAGAAAGATATTATCTAATAATTAGTTTATGTAATAAAAAATAAAACAAAAGGGAGGAAACGTAAGTTTATGGATCGATACTATGTATAAGATTATAACGTATAAGAGTATAACCAACTGGTGATCAACTTATGCATCACATTAAATTTCCTATAAAAACCGTATGGACAAACTTAACAATATTAAAAGATGTCGTGTTTATCGTTTGAACTCGACTATTTTCTCTGTTCAAAGTCTAACTGCAGTCGATCTAAAACGTCATAATATATTCGAGCAGAATCGAGAAGCAAACTCATTGACGTAGCAAGCAATAATTAGGGCCAGATTTCAATGAACCTCGGGAGCTGGAGCGAATGTGAGGTTAGATCGGACTCGATTTCCAATTTCGCCGTCTTATCTACGAATCGACGAGTTTCTATGGTGCGAAACGAATTGTGCACGCGTTCCAGCGTGAAACACGCTGGCTACGGAACCGTTTGATTTCGTTACAATATTCGTCGGAACGAGTGACGAAAGCGCCAATGGATTTCTGCGAATTCCGCGTTCGTCTGTTTCTCACGGTCGGTAAATTATCTTCGTGAGAGACACGGCGGCCGATAAAGACCAAGATTCGTCAAGTTGCACATAATTTTCTAATCTCTAAAAAAATAAAAAAAAAGAAAATATCAAATATTTTTTGTTTTTTCTTTTTGTTACATTTTTTTCCTAAGATTCCAAGTATCATTTTTTAAAGCATGCAAATAATAGCTTCACCAACTTCAAGTATTGAGCGAAGGGCGCGAGTTTTTTATTTCGTCCGGGCCCGCTATTTTTAATCACAGGTTTCTTAACATTTAGCACGGTTACTGAATCATCGAGCAAATATTTCAGTAGCGTATACACACGCGACGCATCGTTCGCGTTCCAGCTCCTAGAACCTTTTTTCCTTCTAGTCGGAGCTAAAATGCCAACGTTTAAGAAAACAAGGCTTGTCGTCTCGTGTCAGGTCTTGCGTCACGCAACCTAACCTAGACAAGCGTACAAAATTCCTAGGGATGTTTTCAGAGTAGACACCACGGTTAAATTAGAGAATTAAGTTTCGCGATTTTTATCGCGTTTACTACGGGTTTTGAAACCTTAAATTTGAGTAAATTATGCATGCTTTCAATAATGTAAAGTTTTATAATATTATCTAGGCATGGAATGACGATGAAATGAGTTGAATATACTGTAAGATGCACAAATTATAAGAGATATTTAACTTCGATGTTAAGAAGAAACATATTTAAAATATTTTTAAATTACTTACTAAGACATATTTAAACTAATATCTACAATACTCAATCCAATTTTAAAATTCGATCAAAATAGTATAACCTACAGGTCTGATTTTAAAAACCGTAAATGTGCTATTTAATTAAATGTCAGAAACGTTAAAAAATTAATGATTTGTTCTTATACAAGCTACACTAATTGTAAGTCATGTTAGCAACAATAGACGGTCAATATCATTTAGTAATTCTGACAAATGGTATGCTACGAATCTCAAACTATCAAGATTATTGAGTAACAGCTACCTTCAGGGCACCAGTACTGTATTTTGCCCATAGTGTCGCCCCAACCATTCACTGCATTTTGTTGAGCATCGCCCTGCGAAATTTCTAGGATTTCTCCCATTGTGCCAATTATTGAAACACTTGTGAAGAAAGTACAAGATATCCTATTCCCGCTACGTCAACAAATTATACTGCAAAACCTTCGTATAATCATCTTTGTAAATTTCACCCAAAACTGACGTGACATCCTTTCAAAGGACTTTAATGAAACCACTCAACAAGCACCAAGTTCAATGTACTTTTAAAATCAAGGGCATTGGTGAAGTTGAAACCTCACAAAACTTCCACATTAATCACTTTTTTACGCGATAGAAACAAAAAATACACGATAAACATTCGTCTGAAAGTAGCAGTACGGACCACTTTGAAAAACTGTTACACGTTCACCGATGTAATAAAACACTCGCGAGGCTTGTTCGAGAAAATCAGTCACAGATTTCACGCGTGTCGCGGCCAACTCGATTGATCGCACGAGTGACTCGTAGTCGGTCGACCGATCGCGAACTCGCGCTATCTTCACGGTACAACGGACTTCAAGCCGGCTTTACCGCTAAAAGATTAAAGCAGGATTTCCAATCGCTGTCGGAGAAGACGGTTTGACGAATGAAGAAACACCGTGTGCATAGTCAGTTCGAAACTTTCACAACCACTCATGGACATCGCGACCAGGAACCAGAGGGACGAACGAAATAAAGAAAAAGAAGCGTTGCGCAGAGAAATCGCCGAGGCAATGTGTCATAACGAGAACGGGGTGAAAAAACTATCAACGTAACAATGCCGTCATCTCGCGATGACGCATCGCGTTTGGCTGACTGATTGTCGTCGTCATCGCGATTCCTTGCACTCAATACCACATAGATTGTTGCACGACCACGCGAAACATGATGTTTAGCAGGGAACTGAACAACAGAGCAATGATATTCAAGGAACAACGACAACGCGTCGTCGAACACGAAATCGTACACGAATGACGTGCCGGTCATTCATGGAGCCCGCCGTCATGCTGATGGAATGCGCACATCATGATGGTGAAATCGTGGCGACCAATCGGCGTTCACCTCGCACCGGCTTCTGCGTTCGCGAACCACGCGCGCCACGTGACTTCACCGCTCGACCACGTGACAGCGTTGCACCTCCCACCACCAGGCTCAGCTCCACGACATGATCGCGTGACGTCACGACCAGCTGACTGCGCTAGTACGGTTCCCTACTCCTCTTACTCGTCCTGCTGCCTGCTACTGCTGCTACTTCTCTACTCCTCTTTCTCCTCGACTTCCATTTTTCGATGAATCCGTTTCCGAACGGTCCGAAATTGACGCGATGCAACGCGACTCTCGATCGTCCACCGAAAATAGACACGGAAGGCGGTTTCGATGCGATGCCGACGATTTTCGAGCAGTTGGAAAATCATGGAAGCACAGGTGTTAAACGAGAATCGTTCGAAGGAGATTCTAAAAAGAAATCTGCAATTTTGAGTGTAGATAGTGCAGGAAAAGACTAAAAAAAGTCTCTGTGATATGTTTCCTAACTCGTCGCAATTATTTTGGGATTTTTATGGTATCGGACAAATTGTAAATGTAACGAATATCTCTGGCAAGTCGGAGATATTTGGCAAGACGATATTTCTCAGTCAAGAAATAAAACATGGCCATGTTCCGTCGAGAAGATTAATGTTTATCTTTATGTTTAAATTTACGTTAAGATTTATGACCCTAGTCTTCTGGTATCGCTCGATAAATTCGGGGTCAATATTGTTAACTAAAATATTGGCGAAATTGGTTACATAATTTTTCAAGGATATTGTTCGATTCGTATTAGAATTATATAATCGTAAATATAAATCATAAATGTTAACGAGACTGTTTCGCAGGTAGTAAAAATAACACAAATTATCACTCAGAAAAAAGTCTAACATTCTTTGATTGTAATAAGAAATATCTTTTCTGTCTTTGTGTATATTTCTGATTTTTATATTTTTGTTTACTCACCAGGGTCGAAGTCAGCCCCCCCAGCATCCATGCTACCTGGATTTCCATATCCTAAAAGATAAAAATTATCATCGTTGATAACAGCCACAAACGAAACTATTACTAGAGTAACAGTTGCATAAAATAAATTCAATAAAATATGTTCTGATTACCAACCATAGATACCAAAAATATATGCTTTACAAATTGCAGAACGTACACTAGATAGCGTTTACATCGTAATAACCTATTCGATGCAGCCCGTTCTATAATTCTAACAGATAATCCGAATTACACATTGAATGTCTATCTTGAATCGCATGAATGTAGCTCATCGAAACGTAATAACGCGTTAGTACCGGAACGCACCAAAATCACAACAAACTTAAACTAACCAAACTTCATGCTACATTAATAAAACAAATGGAATATGAAAGCAGGTCGACGCCGTATTCGCGACATTTTGAAATCTTACATTTGGGAGACCAAAATGAAAAATATAACCACGAATCATGTTGATACATTTAATGAAAATCCGGGTTATTCACAATTTTCTATACGCATCATGAATGATACTATTTAACAATGGAAATAATATTGTTTTCTAATATTACAAAAGAAAAAAAAGAATATATATATATATATATTCTTATATATATTAAGAATATATCACTACACGCTAAAATCAAGGTTAGAATGGCATCATTGTTACGACAGTCAATGTTACCTGGAAGCATTACTGCCGTAACACTATTTAATTATTGACAAACATTCATACCGTCTCACGTGCCGTCCATGAAAACCATTATATAATTTTACACGGTATCAACGACGGTTACATCGATCAAGTTTACTGTTTTTTCGAAACTACGCGTGTATATATGCTCCGTTTCAACAAGTATACTTATAAGAGCACCTGTGTCGAGATACATGTCCAAATATTGATTGACGCCCCGTGTCACCTATGGAATATTTGTATTTTGTAATCAGTGTTTGTTCAGACGTGGAATGCAACACGCTTAATTTCGATTCTCGCTGGAATATCGACAACCAAGCGATGATCGAGGTATGCATCGGTCGAGCATTTTTCGATTATAATCGAATTACTCCCATCACTAGTCGAGATAGATACACACCGTGGCCGTTCTGTTTCGAGGCCAAGAGCCAGCTACTTCTGGGGTGGGGATGCGCTTATGGCACGTGTGAAATTTACGCGAATCGTGGCTAGACATGGTTCCTTCGCTTTGCGTGTGCGCGTCTGTCAACGCGCGCGCGCGCACCATGTGCGTGTACGTGTATGTGTGTGTGCGTGCGCGCGTGTGCGATGGTTAGCTTTCCTGGTGTAACGCTGCGTGTGTCGCATACGTGTGTGCCAGATAGAGGGATCAGCGAGTTACATCACGCGTGTTCACCCGGGACTATTCCGGTTGTCTGGCCGAGCGCGGTCAGGGTGCCTGTCACACACAATTGACACAACAGAGGACGGTTCGTCGTGAGCGCGACTTTCAAACGAAACACCAGGGAGAAACAACCGTCGTGATACACGGAAAGCAACGCACGAGCCGCTTTGAAGTTACATCGATCAACTCCATAAATCAAGAAGCACAGAAATGCGATAATATCGCAAACATTGTTCTTGAAAATTCACTCAGACTTTACTTTTTTTATTCGTGTTATATTATAAGTAAAATAAATGTATGAAAGCAGTTTATGGGTCTTTTGAGAAATTGGATACTGGTTCTCATCCAAGTAAGAAAATTATGGAATTTAGAAAAAATGGAGTTGACCATTTTGGCTGTCGAGAGGCTCGCATATCGGAAGTTGCGAATGTTCAACTCGTGAGGGCCGCGGACGTGGAAGAAAAAGAGGAAGGGAGGAAAGAAACAGAAAAGGAGAAAAAAGAGGAGAGAAAAAATTAAAAGCACGGAGCAGAGAGAGAGAGAGAGAGAGAGAGAGAGAGAGAGAAGAGGGAATATGTGTATGCGTATGTGTACACGCATAAACGTATAGGCGTACGTGTGTTCATATGACGGAAAGAGAGAAACATAGCGAAAAGGAGAGAGAGAGAGAAATAGTGAGGGTACGGGGCGCGAGGTAAAGAGGGAGCCAGAGGGAAAGAGAGAGTAAGCCGAAGGAGGAAAGAGGACAGGGTTTGTCTCTCGGCCGATACGCGACCGGCCATCTTGAATCCTGGGTATCGTTGAAAAATAGCAATTCTTTTCGGCGGTTGACAGAACGCCACGAGGGCTGAAAGGAACGATCGGACGTAAACGAGTCCGCGATGCTCGGAGACCGTGCGCGAAGTAACGGATCAGGTCAACCGCGACCCGGAGGTCGTTGCGTTTGCTCATGGAAAAGAGACGGTCCTGGTAACCGGAGGCGCAGCACACGGTGCTACAGGCACGGAAAGATGTCGACGGTCGCGCACATTTGCAACACGTTATTAGAAAATCGTAACCGATACGGAACATGTTAAACACTCGTGCACTCAGGATCGTACGATCCTTCTTCACCCTTACTTTGCGGTTGATCGTCCAGACTTTCCCGGTCAGACATTGCTCTTTAACGCGGTCTCTCTCTCTTCGGTTCCACGCGTCGTCCCTCGACGTCTCGGCAACAGGCCCCAAGACGACCAAAAATCCCCGACACTGTCCGTGGCGCGACCCCGATATATCACCACTAACCAGCCAGCTCACCAACCCAGCACACCACTTACGAATTTTTCACTTCTTCACACACCACGGTCCGACCGCCGACCGACCGTCCGTCCACGGCACCAGTCGTCACCACCACCACCACACGCTCGCTCGCTCGCTCTACACCGTTCCACGCTCGCTGGCCCGACTCGCGCTCGCCCTCGCTCGCTCGCTTCTTCGTCTTTCACTCTCGCTCCACCTCCGAACCCCGTCGCGGTGCGAGAGAGTGAGATACCGCTACACTTACTCTATGCGAACGCACACACTCCTGACATTTCGTCGTGTAGCCTGCGCGTGTCCATCTATATAAGACAGTTTCATAGCCACGGCACAATCCGTTGTATCTCTCTCTCTTTGATTAACGACAACTTTACTCTGTCTCGCTCTTTCCCTCCTTCGCTCTTTTTAGCGGTTCCTATCGCGTTATCTTTGTTTGACCAACTGCGCGACCTACTCGTGCGAGCGAATGGTGGCAGCACTCGCTCGTATCTCGCTTCACGTCGTATCGTATCGCGTTTATGTCCATCTTGCGTTCGAGCTATCGAACCAACTTGGTGGCGCTACTGTCAATTGACTTTTAGTTGATTGGTTTGTTACGCGCATGCGGATTTGGATATTATTTTTTGAAATTAAATATTGCGTTTGCGTGATGTAAAAGTCGTTTTTATACATATTTATATAACTGTTATATATAAAAATATAGTACACCTCGAGTTTATATAAATCTTGTTTTTCGATATATTTTAACGTACTGATATAAGCTGCCTTCGTTGAAATAAGCTGTGTATATGTATAAACTAAGTATATGTATACCATGAAATTCTATCTCGTCCTTTAAGAATACATTGTATTTAAATTACAGTAATCGTCTTACAAAAATATATTTTTCCTTACATTGAACATACGATCACGTGTGGTGAATCAAAAATGCCGGAAGTTAATTGAAACATTTTATTCATTATTTTTTAAGCGAAAACAAACAGCAAAATTCAAGTACATTTGTTCCTTACACGTTTGCTTTAATTCGCCTAAAATGTAAGTATGCGATAACATGTCTCGTGTAAGATGCAATGTTAATGCTTTCATGCTTATGAATGTATGCACATCAGTTGTAAATACTTGATGAACATGTTAGTTGATGTATGAAAAAATCAATATATCCGTTTTGTATGCATGCCTAGATAAAACGATCATCATCATCATCAGCATCATCATAATTGTTATGGAACTTAACAACAGCTCCGCATCGTCATTTCACGATTTCACAAAATTTTACATCTGTTACATAAATCACTCGATAGCCGTTACTCTCTCATCGAAGAGAATATACTGTGAAATGCTTACAAAAATGATAGCCGCGGAATAAGGCACACAATTGATGCAACGCGTATTTAATATAGCGATATATCTATCTTTAAGTGCCACTGGATGTCAATGAATTTCTATCAGTGTATGAATCGTCCTGGATATTGTGTTTACGTATATAATGCCTATGGAATCTAAAGCTT
Organism: Bombus vancouverensis nearcticus; assembly: GCF_051014615.1. Classification (NCBI taxonomy): domain Eukaryota; kingdom Metazoa; phylum Arthropoda; class Insecta; order Hymenoptera; family Apidae; genus Bombus; species Bombus vancouverensis. The sequence continues at coordinate 13,004,335 of NC_134923.1, forward strand.
CGCAGGAACTATTGTGCCTATATTGCTGTTGTGATAATAGTTTTATTATTATTATTATCAATATTATTAATAATTAATATTATTATTATCATACTTGGTGTTACTAATAATGACTGGATGATGAGTAGTTTTGTATATACAGGTATCTTATGATATGGGGTGTGTGTGCGTGTGTGCGTGCGTGCGTGTGTGTGTGTGTGTGTGTGTGTGTGTGTGTGTGTGTGTATGTCTATGTATGTATATATATATATGTGTATATATATATATATATGATTTTTTTCACGAACCACGTCTATCGAACAACTTACATAATATGCAAACTGAGGTATTCGATCTACTTGACACAACTCAACTAAAGCATGAACTATGTCGTAACAAGTGCAATTTCTGTACTGTGTACATTTATGTGTATGAGTAAAATCTGTTCTATTTCAAATTCAAAATATCTATTACGAAACAACATGCTCCACCTTATATTTCTTTTACCCGTTCAATGAAAACCAATAGAGTTTAATAATTCTTCTCGTTAAGTTTACCTATATACATCTTACATTACCTCGTAACAGCTACGGTATAGTTAAATAGTTTCCTTCTTTTACCAATCCATTTCCTCTCGAACAACTATATCCTTTGCCTAGCTCGTTATTACTGTATTCTGTATGACTGTCGTAATATTTACGTAAAGCGTAGCTCGATTACTGAATCGTTCTCGACATTCCCCAAAGGGTAGTACGACTTTTGCTTACTTAGGAATCTTTTGAAATGATCGGTGCACATCATGGTTTTAGAAGCAGCTGTAACTTTTCTATGCGAAAGGCTATTTAAGGCTACGTGGTGCGTGGAACGATATACTGGTGTGCTTCTTTTTCTTTTTTTTTTTTTTTAAGTTTTCGTCCATTAAAACTTACGTTTTAAACTTTATGGAATTAGTTTTGTAAAAATATGCCTTAGTCATTTTGATGTAATATACTTCGTGTGTGTACGTGTATGTGCGTGGGTGCGTAATATCTATAAAGTATTAGACCGAGAACAGAAACGACAATGTAACGTAGTATGTTTTGATCATATTTCTGTTGTTGCCGTATGTTTGTTTTCTTTATTTCGTAGAGTTCAGACCTGACAATTCGTTCCAAAGCAGCTATTATACTCTTTGAATCTTAATAAGCTCGATTTCTTTGAAACGATATACCATATTATATAACGAACCTCTTCATTTGGTAAAATTTAAAGAACAGAAGAAAAGAAGATGAGAAATGAAGAAGAGAACGAACATGAGAAAGAAAGGAAAAGAAGAATATGTGCACCGATTTACGTATTGACGATAATGTCAACAATATCATATGTATAAGTAATATACGCTCTCTCATGCATATAACATCTCAACGAAAATCATCCATGAAACACGATTTGCGAGAGCGACCTCTTAAAAGCTATTTACAAAAACGAATAGCGATACGTAGGCTTTTCATTATATTATTATCCGCTGCCTTTGAGCATGCCTCTAACTTTCAACAAACTTGCGCACTCGATGTCGATCCACAGGGTTAATTTCCTTTCGTATCTCTTATCTTTCGATAGTTCCCTCGACGCAACTACCGAGCGCGTATTAATAATAATAATAGTAATAATAATAATAATAATATTAATATTAATGAAAAATATAACGACAGTACGATGGATACACACGTTCTCCGTGAAAACGTGCACGCGATATATGTATATAAATCAGCGAAGAGTACAATGTCAGAGGCTTACGATACTTAGAAGAGGACGGCCTTGACATCGGTACTTAAAAAAATGTCCCTGTGGAGGTTTATATGTTTGTAAACGAGGCTGTCAGTAAAAATTATTGAATCTGGCAACAGACCGTCTTGCATGGTATTGGAGTCTCGCCTTCCTGACCGTATAACGTTCGTAATTTAAAAACTTTCGAATCCATTGCTAGAAACGGTGAGTTGCCGGTGTAACAGCTTTCATATACTTCAAAAGCTTCGTCGATTGGCATGTCGCCTTTGTCTTTAACGGGCTCCTTCCGCGCTGCAATCTCTTCCTTCCGCTCAGACATATTTGGCACTGATTTCGACGAAGTTGGCGGATCTGCTTTCAAACTGATCTCCTCTATGCTGGTAGCGCTCTCGCGTGCCAATCGATAATATTTCTGCACGTAGTCCACGTTAACCTGTTCAACCTCGATGGTATCGTCCTCCGCAGCTTCTCCTTCGCATACTATTCCCTCGCTTTGTAACATTCTCTTGGGAGTTACCAGAGGCTCGATGATCTCAGTTTCCCAGCATTCTAACACGTCAGGCTCTTCTATGCTGTCCAAGGAATCTATTCCGCTACCACTCTTTTCGTCCTCGATGCTACTGCTCCTCTTTCGCTCTTCCTCCATCTTCCTCTCCGTTGTTTGTTTGCCCGTTTCACTCTTGTCCGGGGCTTTGATCGTCGTGGCAGCATCGTGACATCGTCGTAGGCTCGGTTCGTACGTGGAAGACGTTAACAGCTTACCATCTTCCGAGACTATGATCTCTCCTTTTTCAAAGGTCCTCACGTTCATCGTGTCCTCGACAATCCCATCGTCGTCCTCGTCGTCCTCGTCGTCCACATCCTCTGTACGTCGAATCTTCGTATCGATGTTATTGGAGGGATTCCGCGCGTGCGATTTCCCTTGTCTTTTCGTTCGCCTTGCATTGACTCTCTTCGAGTCTATCCGAGAACTTGAAGCAACCCTCACACCCGCAACGCTATCCTTCTCAGTAAATTCGCAAGTATCATCGACAACATCCTGTTGCTGTTGTTTAGCCAGATTCTTCCTCCTCGTGATGTTCGCTAAGTCCTCCCGCTGGCCGCAAGAATCCGACGAGGACACCATCTCGTGGTCCACTTTGCCAATCACCACGTGCCTTGCCACTCGTCTCCGTTCCTCCGACCTCCTTTTCGCGTCCTTCTTCCTTCTCGAAGCACCGCTGTTGTTGTTGCTACCATCCGGCTGCTGTTGCTCTTGTCCACTCTTGATGTTACCGAGCCCTGCGAATTCCCCGCAGATAGCTGTGCGCGACAATGCCGTATTGTCCGCACCGCTACTAGCAGATAGTGCAAGTATGGGGTTGCCTTGCAAGTTTTTTGGCGGCTCTTGGTCCATATCGTCCTCGTCCTCCTCGCAGTCCATCGAAATGGCCGACGCAATGAACAAATCCGGCGACTTCTCTTTGCGTAGCCACTCCGTCACCGCCTGCGTGATTGGATAATCGGATAGTTGCGTCTGGCTCTCGAAACCAGAGTCCTCGTTCGTCGCCTCGATAGTCTCCTTATTTAAGAGACTGCACACTGCTGCTGTCTTTGTTCCAAACTTACCCGATACCTGATCGACTTTCGTCGCTTTGTTATCCTGAGATTCGAACTTTGAGTCTAGCTTTGTATCGTTCGACAGATCGATCTTTTGCAGATTCTCAGTCAGATCGTGTGTCTTGGTTTCGTTCTCTGGCTCCGTGGTGCTGTTTAGGTCCGGACCAGGCGTCGGTTCCCTCACGAACTTGGTACCCTTCGCGCTGTACTTCCTCTTGGATAGACTAGTCGACAACGACGATTTGCTGCTCGATAAAGATTCGTGATTCTGATCGTCGCGAAACGCCGCGTTCTCCACGCTCTTCGGCGTCATCGATCCGGATCTCGAGTTTTCGTCGTTAGATACAGGAGACAACGGCCTCGACGTGGTCATCGACGCGTTCTTGCTGCTCGAGTCGGAGTCCAGGTTTCCGTTCGTTAAGGTCTCTCCGTTCATTTCGTTGCTCGGTCGTTCGCATAGCTCGTTGGCACTCGGACAATCGTTATTCGCTGCTTCGATAATGCTTGGCAGTTTGTCGACGTCAGTCGCTTCGTTCACGACCTCGTCCGTCGAAAGAGCTGCCTCCTCGTCCCCGGGGAGGCAGTTGGTCAGTCTATTTGATTCGTTATCTGAACTGGTAAACGTATCTAGCGACTTGGATCGACTGTTTTCTAACGAAGTTGATGTCGGTTCTGGTTGCTGGTCAGACTTGCCGTTATCGGACAATTCGTCGCTTTGGTTCTTCGAGTCGTCCGATATGACACCGTTGCATACCGCGTTCGACTCGTTGTCTACCAACAGGTTAGCGTCCGACGATAACGCACTCGGTTGATTTATCGTCGTGCCGGTCTCGGACGTAGGTGTGTTGTTAGCGGATGATGGAACAATGGGTAGCGGAGTGCGTGGTTCGACGGTACGTCGCAGCTGAAACTCCTGACACTCGGGGTTCAGCGGCCGATTGCTGGTCGTGGTCGTGGTCGTGGTCGTGGTCGTGACCGTGCTTGAACACACTGTCCAGGGCAGTTCGGAAGACGGTAGGCCGGTATCACATTCGGAACTGTACTCTCCTTCCTCCTCGTCTTCCGTGTTACCCTGTATTTTCACAACAATTTTTCCATTAGTTTCTAATAAACGAAAATTAATTACGTAAAACAGTCTGTCAACGAACAGTGTCTCGTTCCATTGCGGTGAAACGAAATTTCAAAAACGAACTTTCGTATAACGCGCATAACGTAAAACGATCTCCTCTCTATATCTATAGTTAACGCGGTCCACGATCTGGCACATATATTTCAAAAGCGACATAACTCGACCAAGTTTTTCCACTTTTAGCCCTTGAAACCTTCTTTCGATAGCTTTGGCGTTCTCCCGATACAGGACGAAATTATTTTTAGTTGTGACGGCTTTCGAGCAGAAACGCAATACGTGCGCACACATAGTCGTCGCTGTCTTAGCATCTAGAGTGCACGACCGATATCGATTTCCGGAGACAGATCTCGCCTGCACATATACCGACACGATTTTAGACTTTATCGTCTTTCGATTAACTAACGAAACCCCATCGTTAACTAACGAAACCCCATCATTAACTAACGAAACCCTGTATATTCGTAACAATTTTCCAGAAAACTTTGTACAATCTAAAAAATTCGTCCAACTGTGCCATCCACTCACCGTAGTAAATCTTCTCTGCCTCCTTCTCTTTTTTTTCTTCTTTCGCTTGGCACAGGCCGCTGACATGGCCGCTGACATGGTCGCAAAGTCCGTAGTTCTGATCATTAGCCCGCTCTGTATCGTTACACCTTGGACAGCAGAAATATCGCGAATTAAAACTCTTTCATACACCAGCAAGCATCGTTCGTCGGTTAAAAGTTGGACGAAACGCGCGTCTTTCCAAGACTTTTGCTCCTAAGAACTCCAGCTGAAAATCAACAGGTGGAGAACTCGAGGAGGAAGTGATTATTAACGCGTGTCGAAGGGCGCGAGTATCGAACTTGGCTTCTCCGTCGTTTCCACGCGATTCCTTTCGTTTTCCGCGTGGAACCGAGCACCAGTTATTTTAAATCGCGTCTATTTGAGACGCAACGATGGTCAGATCCTTTGCCGAAGTCGAGAGATCTCGCGATGCTCCATAGCGGGCGACGATGCTGTAGAAAAGTGGAAAACAAACGAAAATTCACATTATCGTCACATTTATTCTACTAGATAAACTGCGGATTCTTCCGCAATTCTAATAAATTGAAATATACAAAAATGTATAGAATACGCGGCACGACGCGAACGGCTTACTTGCCAAATTTCTTAACTCCGCGAAACAAAAACTAGAGAAAATTCCTGAAATTATACGAAACAACAGAGCTTTGTCGCCAAAAAATGTGTAAATAGATCTCTATCGGATTGCATCGTTTCAAGACTGAATACTCCGATTATTTCGATCAATAACGTGCGTATATATCGTTGGAAAACGAAGTTTCGGAAAGCTCGACGAACTTCTTCCTCTGTGTACCCTCGTTATTAGCAATGTTATTAGCAATGAAAAATAATATTCACGCAGATACGAGAAGAAACAAGGACAATATAAATTTTCACAGTTTTCTATCGCATCGTCTCACTCGGCACCCCTCGCGCGGTCCAATTACGGACAAAGATCGGTGGCTCGTGTACACGGTTGTGCCATCCCTTTCGTGACAACGAGACAATTTTCTTACGAGTCACTTGCGATATACGTGTAATGTCCGTTTGTCACGTGCAACGTGCGAAGCAGCGTGTCGATGCAGGCGATGATTTGACGAGATAACGATGACGAAAGCGAGATATGTTACGGTGAGAGAAGACGCGGATAACGAGAATCGTGACGATTAGGAAAACGTAATATATGCGAGAGAACACACACATACGAGCGTGTTAGAGAGTCTTGGGCTTTAGCTACGATCGCCGGATCATCGACGCGGACATTGTCACCGGGCCACGGCACGCACACGCGGTGGATCGCATGACGCGACTGGCTTATGCGGACGCTGTCCAAGCTTCTTAAGCAGTTTTCTCTATTTTCGTGGCAGCGAGAACTCGGCACATGCACACAATGTTGTACAACGGCTACAAAGAGTATCGCTACGGTATTCTTTTTATTATAACGTTTAATCAGGCTAACGAATCGGTCTAATTAATCAAGTACAAATATATCGTTTAAATCTTGTATCATCTGCAAACGCGACTTTTGTGCCGCTACAAAGATGCCATACTTTAGAAATAAAACATAGAACCTGGCTAAAAAGTACTTGAAACGCGTGAAATAGGGATACGCGTGCCAATACTTTTTGTAGTCGCAATGGAATGTAAATCAGTAGGCTAATAAGATCGCATGGTCTTTGCTCGATTTACTCATATTCGCGTAAACGTTTTCTCTCAGTTTCTGTACTTCTATATTACCCAAAAATACATAAACGCGCGTACTTTGAGTTTTCTATCGTTCTTCGACTTAATATGGAGATTTGGAAGTTAGTAAGAAACGGATAGAAGGTGCTTTATCCGTAATTGTAATAGTAAATATGCTTGTAATTCTTCATTGAATTCCAAATTTAGTTACCATCGTGGTTTGAATTTGAAGCAATATGTAAATGTTTCGGATTGCTAATAGAACTGACAATTTAATAAATACGTAGGTATTTGTTATATCGGTCAATAGAATATAATGTAAATATATCGGTTTGAACGAACTGATAATTTAATCGATTAATTTTTTAAACGAGTAATAACTCGATAATTGCTATTTCTCAATTATTACAAATACGTAAACTACGAATTGCATAGATTTTTAAATAATTTGTAGATGAATAACTTGGCATGCATAAATATACGCGTATATAACGGTAAAGGAGAAAGCAACTAGAGAAGAATAATTAATTGATGATTTCTTTTCGTTTTATCTATGCAGTTTCGATAGCGGTATAATTGCTATCGTATTGCGCTTTGACGTATCACTTTGAATTAATCGATTCGTATTTGTTTGAAAATATCGTTATAAATCGTACAGGGTACCCTGTAAGGAGCATATAAGAAAAGTCTATGCGATACCATTATCGGTGGAACAGCGTCGCTCGATGGTTTCTATAAACTCTGTTCTTCCGCTAAATTACCATCGAAAGGGTATGAAAAGCTCGATTTTTGGACAGCGACGTTATCAACGAGGCAACAAAGTAGCGATCATCATTCCGCGTATTTCCGCGATCGTATCTAAAGAGTAGCGGCTCTCTTTGCGAATTATTACCTTTTACCTTGAATGTGGTAGAGGCACGGCGGTAATAAAACAGCAATGATGCCGATGGACGGGACAGCAGTCATGAATCTGGCTATATCCCTTTCTCCTGGCCGCGCATCCAACCGACACTGTTCTCGTTTAACATTAGAAACAGGAACGATCAAACGTACTAACGCCTAAGCCGAGACATTGCGGGGAAGGAGCAGCCGGGTACAAAACAGCGGCTTCTCGTTCGATAGTCGTGATCATTCTTTCCTCTCGTCTTACACGTCGCTTACATATATATGCTTTTTCATCCGACCTCTCTCTCTCTTGTGGCAGCGACAATTAAGTTAACGTTAAGCGTAATGCACTTCCGACGTTTAAACGTTCGTAGAATTTGACGATTATACGCGTTAGACGGTAGATTTCTTGTCCAAAATTAAGTTAAAAAGATGGCGCAGTACGAATCTTTGTTCGAGAGAATCGATTAACGCGTTAAACGCATCTCAATGATGGAACAAAAATACGATAGAAATTAATCGGATATAACGCGTAGCAATAAGATGATAGATAATAACAAAATAGTACTATAAACTAAATAAATTAAAAATATAAATAGAATATAGAGTAAAGAAATCGAAATCGTTTATCGGATCGTAATAAATAAAAATATGTAATACGATGTGTATGTTTCTTGCTGTAAGAAATTAAGATTGAAATTTCTGTTATCGAAGTGGAATTTCCGTCATCCGGAGAAGATCAAGACTAGAATTTTCGAGTCTCGCGAGATTCTTCGAAGCTAGAATCGTTTCTTGCAAGAATACAAATTTGTAGGATCGCGAGAGTGGAGAGACGGCCAGAACGAAACGTCGACCGCAAAACGATTTGCGCGACGTAGCGCTGCTCCCTCCCCCGAAGTGCGTAGTTTTCTCTTGGTCGCAAGAAAGACAACCTCCGCATGTTCGTCCGTTCTCATGTTGTTCCGTCCATCTGTCCATGAACAGAACCAAAGCTACGAGAGAGGGACAGAGAGCGAGAGAGAAAGGCCCGCGTCTAGAGTCATGCGATAGCAAGGGCAGAAAAAGTAAGTAACTCTCTTTCGAGAATCTACTGCCAATGACAGAGAAGGAATGGAAGAAGAAGGAGGAGGAGGAGAAGAAGAAGAAGAAGAAGAAGAAGAAGAAGAAGAAGAAGAAGAAGAAGAAGAAGAAGAAGTAGTAGTAGAAGAAGAAGAAGAAGAAGAAGAAGAAGAAAAGAATAGAGGAGAGCCGAGAAAGACCGATACTCTCTCTACGGCCTCCGGTTCTGACACGCCGCTATCAACTAACCATTTACGTTGACCAAAGGAGGACCAAACATGTAGTGGCCAGGATACATGTAAGGCTGAGGAACCGCTGGTATCACGTGCGGAACGTGTACCGGATCCTGCATCATCATCGGATCAAAGTAGGCACCACCGTTCATCCCGTTCTCCAAAGGTTGTTCTTCCGCCTGCTGTTCATCCTCGTATTGTTCCTCCAGTCTTTCCTCCTCTCGTTCGTCGACCTGCTGCCCCTCCTTCGCGTCGATAAAAATTATAGATTGCTCGTCGTCCATTTCCCCACCTACGCTATCACCGTAACCGATGCTTCTTGTCCCATTCTCGTTCCACATCCTGCTGGTACTCTCCATTGGTAGAATCGCATCTTCTTGCTCTTCCACTACCACCGTACTCTCTTCCACGCATTGGTTATTCTGAAAGAGGAATTTTTGCGCATTAGATATTTGGTGATTATTTTTGTTCGTGAACGACGGCGTTGAAGAAAAGTTTCGAAAGAAACGCGAAGCGATCGTCGAGTAGTGGTTTTTGTTAGACGAATGGACGTAATCCGAGAATGGCGGTCGACGAGTAAAACTGTCGCAACGAACGCGCGAATTTTAATTATTCTCGTATTGGGGTGTTTAACCCGACCCATTTGTGCGAGATCTACGAGCCGAGACGCACAGCGCAGAGCTGAAAAGACGATCGGCGGAACGATACAGGAGCAACGAAACCACGCGTATACCGTGTTGTTTGTACGCGTAACACTTTCACGCGATACCCGCGATTACGTTTACGATCGCGTTGGATCTATCAAAAAATAACCAATCGGACTCGTATTCCTTCCTCTGATCGTCTTTTCGGCTCTCCATTATACGTCGTCTATTTTCTCTATACCTCGTAATTCATAATACAGTAGGGTTCACCAGGCAGTTTTGGTACGATCGTCGAATTGACCCACTCGATCGGCCTGAGAGGTACCGGTGCACAAGGCATGGCCGCCAGGACGCTGGGCGCAGCCTGCGCTGCCATCGGCGCAGGACCGACCAGCATCACAGGATACTCGTAATAGTAACCACCCACGTGGTCGTAAAACGTCCCATATCCTAATTGCGCGCTCGAGTCCATCGCTGGAGCATACTCACCGGTACCACAGTCCCTGTCTAACAGTTGCTGATCCTCCGTCGTTTCACTACCATCTGTAATCAACGTAAGAGGATAAGACGAGAGTACGGACCGCGAACTCGCAAGAACTAACATTTATGTTACGTGAAAACACCGAGAGAACAGGTTCGTGCATGCAGTTTCAGTGATTTACATTTTTAACCGTGGGACGTAACTCGTTAACCGGGGATGACGGGTTAACTCGGATCGCAACGTATCTTCTTACCTACGATTTCATCTTCGCTAAAAATTCCGTTAAACGTACAGATATAATAATTTCTTTATTTTCGAATTCCAAGTATTTTTCATCTACACCCCCAATTTTCATTCTTCGCTACCGGTTCGAGCGGAAACAAAGTTCGACGACTAAGTTTCAGCCCCGCAGATATTCTTCAAACCGAAGAAAATCACAGGTTCGAGATTAGAAAGTTGGAAATAAGCTCAACGTGTAACGCTTCGATATCTCAAAAGCAAACAGCCACGAATTTTATAATTTATCTTTCTGCCAATTGTACAGAAAAATTCAACTACGAAACAACTTTTTACCAAACATCGTGCAGAAAATCTTTCGAATGCACGGCGAGTTGAAAGAAGGGGGTGGGACGATACCGTACTTCTGTCTGTCGGCAACGTTCTCCAACGAGATACGATGGAGTAACGCGGAAAGTCGTACAAACTTGAAGAGAATGGTAGGGGTAACTCCAAGCAGCTTTGCCGGATACCACGCGGCGATCGGGAAGGCGGACGAGACAAGCCAGAAACTCGATGAAATACGTCACGTTTCTATCTATACCTCTACCTGCGGTGGAATGCGACGCCGATTGGCTCTCGGTGGTCGAGGATGTCGCGCTGGTGTTCGCGTTCCCAGCCCACGGCTTCTTCTTCGACAGATAACCCTTTTTGAACAGCATATCCTGCCTCGGTGTCGTGATCCTCGTGTACTCATCCTCGTTGAAGATAATCTTGGGTTGGGACGTCGAGCCGGACGAATTGTGTCGAGACGCGGCACCCGCGTACGCTCCACCGTTGCTACTTCCGGCTCTAAGCGGCTTGTACCCGCTCTGTCCGAACCTACTGTGCGTGTCATTTTCCTGTCTTTTCGCGTAACCGTTTCGCAATCCCTCTTCTTCGTCCTCTTCGCCGGGTGGAGCTGAAAATTAAATCGCAAAATATGGTTCATCGGATCCAAGTAATTTCGTTTTCTTTTTTCTTTTTCCCTTTTTCCCTTTTTCTTTTCTCTTGTCTCCTTTTCCTTTTTCCCCGTTAAATGCATGCTGTTGTCGATACATTATCACAGCGACTATCCCAATTTATAAAAGTGTAACGAAGAATATAAATTCTTCTCACCCTGTCTTTCATTAGGCTATTATTTTACCTATTATAGCGTTAGAATTTATAATTTTGCAGTTTACGAGTTATTCGTTTTGCAGTTTGCAGTTTACGAGTTTTATTTTCTTTTACAGTACTCCGTAAAACCGGATTACTTTCTAGAGTGTGAGAAAAATTCTTTTCTTCTTCTCGCTAGTTTGCTCAACGCTGCGCAATCTTTATCTACTTATAACTGGACGTTTCACGATTCTTTACCGAATCTTTACCGAAAGATAGATACGTTTCACGAAACGAATAAACTGCAACGCTATTAAATAATTTCCACGTTATCTCTGTTATAAAATTTACTTGTACAGGCGTAATTAATTACGAGTAATCGAACAACGAGATATAAACCTCTTTTGCATCGATGCAACAATAAATAATCTATCTTCGATCGATCGATCGTTTTACCTATTTGCAACGCGTCTGATGCAACGAGAAGCGTCCGTCGAAGGAAGTTTATCGTTTTCGGTGCATCGATACAACGTAAGAGTCATTGGAACGGTAACGATTTCACGAGCAGAAAGAACACCGATTCGAATTACGGAGGAATTTGTCACCCGAGCGCAACGGCGTTCGCTAGCCACAAACAGGTCCGTTTGCTCGATACGTACAACGACGTGTCTCACACGCGGTAGCAAAGTCTCGAGAGGAAATCCCACTCGGTGTTCCTCGATCAGGTAAACACACCACTGTTCGAAAGTTTGAATCCACGAAGTGAAACGTATTCTACCGGTAGAAGGTCTACCGAGAGAATCTCGTTGAGCATCGATCGATCGATCTTCGTATCCTCCGCAAAAAGAGTATTAAGAATCAAGCACTTGGATTTGCGAATCGATCGGTTTAAAAGTACGCGAGTACTTAAAGTGTGTGCATTGCCGGATACGAGTACGCCAATAATTTTCTACGGAGAATTAAAAAGACTCGTCGATCGACGCATACAAGAATTTCCGTAAATCTATTTAAAAAGAACCGAGACGACCTTAAAACGTTTAAAACGCCATTACTCGCAGGATCGATATACATACGTACTGGATCGTGTATTATTCGACACTGTGTAACTTTTCTCGACGAAGAGTCATATCATCCAGCATTTTAGAGTTACAGCTTCTCCTGGTCATATACAGTTACGTACGATACAACGAAGAAAAAAGATGCAAAAGCTTTTTATTTTCTTACGCAGGTTTTCCTAAAATTTGGTGAACTCTCAACGTGCACAATACGCGTTAATAAGTCAGCGTGAGAAACGCGCGAACGTCGATCATTTTCATCGTCGTTTAAAATTGCAACTAGCGACGATTAGTCACGATGTTTCTGCAAGTATCGTACTTGGTATTATTCTCGATTGAAAGATTGTTACTTAAGAATAAAACGAGATATTTATAAACGACTAATAATGTAACCTACGTTTATAATACAAAGTATGCTGCTTTCATCATCCATCATGCTGTGCTGTTGTAAACGGCGTATGCGTATAATTAGGATCAAAGAAGTTAATGGTTCGCGACTCGAGAAAAGAAATCGTACCGATTAAAGTCACTCGATCAAAGATCGGGACGTAGGAACTCGAACGCTACGAGAATAAAAAATTAAACGAAAGAAACGAGAATGAAATCGACGACTCTAGCGAAATATAAGCACATTGTACGTATAAATATCTCGCGTTAAATGCTACGAAATTTCGAATAGATCGCCAGTTGGATCGATCGCCACTTGAGAAAAAGAAATACGTTCTACGACAAATCTCTACGACGATTCTACTTTTTTAGCTACGTCCGTAAAAATACGAGATCGAATAAAAATTCGTAGTCCGGTAATAGTACTTCGTTTAAGAGAAAGAAACGCGATATCGTAAAAATGAGAATTATTATTAGCGTAAGAGTTCGGTCAAATTTTTAGAATATCGTACTTTGAGTAGAACGAATTGCCGTATCGGATACTGGCACGTGTAGGGTGAAAGAAAACAATCGTCGGTGCCGTGCATTTTTCTTGCATAGTGACAAGCGTAATTAACTGCTCGAAGATCAGAAGATTATCGTTATAAAGATAGATACAGTATTATGCAACCGTTATTACGGAAACATATTTATACGACGTTTCGCGTCCCAACACCTTACAAACAAATATACAATTTGAAACTTTCTTTTTCAAAAAAAAAAATAAAGCTTTCGGCGTTCTTTCTTCAACTTTAATTCACCTTTTTCTAATTCAGCGATAAATCGATTATTCCGTATAAAACAGATTCGTAAACAAATATATACGTAGAAATAATTATAAGATCTAGATAGAAACTAGGTAAGATCCGATCTACGAGGAAATTTACGGTAATCCATTTATCGGAATTCCATTTATTATCGATGCATTTAGATGGTGGCGGATTAAACGAATTCCTATCGATCGAGTAAATCTGGCTGAACGCGAACCTCGACTGTTTCAACCAGACATCACGGATAATAAGGAGAATCAGCGATTTCTCTTTTTTATCGGATAAGTCGAGCGGATATTTCTCGGTCGGTGCTATTTCGTTACAGCGATCCCGTTCAAACGCCCATACCAATTTCATACGAAACTCGTGCAAAACTTCTACGAAAATCAACATGTTAATCTTGTCTCTCGAGAACAATCATTTTTCCGTCCTTTTTTTACGTTCCACGATCCGTCTTTTCTCGGCTCGTAAGAAAAAAAGGTATTACGATTGAAATTGAAAGGTATTACGTTACACCAGTACCAGATTTTATCTCTACAGTAAATTTTCCAGTTCTACGTGACGATTTATTAGCAACACGGACGACGATATAGCGATTGTTTTTCACCGACAAAAACGAAAAAAGAGAGAAGGCTATCGCATAAGTAATTTTAGACATTTACGTATAATATTTACCTTATAAATATTTCGGACACTTTTAAACGCGTGATCCATCTTTTTTTCGGCGTTAATCTATCAACCCTGTATACCGTACGTTCGGATAAATGGATTTTTACCGTAAACGAATTATACCGTCCGACGATCGGTCGTATCGAACGAAATAGAAGAACACTTGCATAAGACTGTATCTTTATCTAACGTCGCCGACATGTGAGAAACGCAAGGTCCATTCGAGATACGGAGGTCGTAGCGAAGGAGTTGAAAAGAAAAACGAAAATAGAAAAAGAAACCATTACGGATGTACATACGCGCGTAATATTCCAGAGTCTAGTTTCCAATCTACGATATAATTTTATATCGACAGCTTCGAGCTTCTAAAAGCTAACTTTTAACAGGCGAAACAAAGGGTAAACTAGTCGCACGAGCTATCGACCTTCGTTACATCGATCGTACCAAACCTCCGATTCTCCTAAGTATATTGCGCGTAATTTTGCTCTATTACGCCAACCAACTATGATATTAACTTTAGAAAATCGTGACTGGTCATGGGTCAAACGAAACGTGTTTTGCGAAATTCAAAAGTAATTTCGAAAGTGATTCTTCGTCGCTAAATACGACGTTCTCTCTAGTTCGATTACGAGGATAAAGCAGAAAAAAAGAAACTGGCGTTAAAAAAACGGTAGAAAAAGCAGATTATAATATTACCAGTAACGTCTGTTCTTTTAATTGGTATCGACAAGATGTTGGTCGTTTAATACGAAGATAAACTAACATCTTCCGATTTATTTATTTGTTAAACTCGATGGTCGTCGACGAGAAATTTGTTGACAAGAAATGGACATGAATGGAAATACGCTACTACGTCTGCTCGTGCTTAGACATAACAAATAAATTGGAATAAAAGAAGGCGGGATTAAAATCGGACAAGCGGATCGAGAGCCAGATTTTAAGATATTCGGAACAGCGGCCACGTTATCGGTCGTCTCGCAGTTAGAGCAACGCGTATCTCGCATAAAAGTGTTTCTTTCTAGTCACTTTGTTTCACGGTGTGCTACGATACTTGCTATTTCGCGAAACGAAAACAGAGTAAAAGATAGAGACGAGGACCCGTTGCGCAATAATTTGCCGACTAATAATATCGGTGAATCGACGAGCGACAAGTTGATCGGATCGAAACATCCGTTAATTTCGCGCCACTCTACGCCTAACGCGTGGACTACGGATTTTTACGCGTTTATGGGAAGTCCGGAACAGCGTCGAATCGCGTAAGATGCAAAGCATAGTGCTTTCTATAGGTAATACGTACGTAATAGGTAGAAAAAGTGCCAACTAAACCTGCAGCTACGTATCGCGCGATAGAATTTATCACGTATCACGGCGATAACTCGTAAACTCGTGGCATACGAATTATCGGCAAGTTTCGCCAACCACGTAGGTCGAACGAACGCGTTTCATCGAATTTGATTCGCTTTTAAAAAGGTGCAGAAAATAATAAAAAAAAAAAAAAAAGCTAGAGTGAAAACCGTCCGCTAAGAACCATGATCAGTCTGTTCGACAGGGTTTCCGTACCGTCTTGGTACCTCGCTAAAAGTAGAACGTGTTTGGAGGAGCCGATCACGTGGATAACCTTTCGCTGTCGACGCCACTGCATCTCTCCCTGGCCGTCTCCTTCCTCGCGAAATTCTCCTTTCCTTCGACCCTTGTTTTCCAGCGTATATACACCACCGGTCGGTCACTCGCTGCTCTCTCGCTCCAATTTACACACTCCTTTGCATTTTTTCTCCCCTTCACCTTCTTTAACTCCTTCTCTTCTTCTTGACGACAGAAAAAAGTGGCAAAAGCTTAAACATTCGTCTATCGTTCGATCCTCTTAACTTTTACGGTGCCTAATCGATCTCTTTGATTATTTTTTACAAATTTTCATTTTAGCACAATTTTACGTTTCTTTGCGTTCATTTTGTTATATATTATATCGCGTGTCTCTCTCTCTCTATCTCTCCATATACATATATATGTATATATATATATATATATATATATATATATATATATATATATGACACTATCGGACAAAGATTTCCAATTACTCGTCTAATTTTACTCGGATTATATATCTCGTTAATTTCGTTATCGATTCGAAATTAACGACGTTACACATCGTTAACGGCAATTTTCTTCGTCTCGACAGGCTTTCGACGAAGAAGGATTCTAAGAAGTCCGAACTGAATTCGAGTCTAGGCCGATATTTTTAACCCTTTACATACCGCTGGCGCCTCTTTAGGCGACATTGATAAAGCGCAAACTTTCGTTTAATTTGTTTTTTAGCAGCAAAAAAATAAAAGATGGAAGAGAACTCCGATCTAGAAATAAAACTTTGTTACTTTCCAAAAATAATTCTTGTTTGCAAAAAATTTCGCCGCGAGATAGCGCTCGAGCGGTCGATAAATCGTATTAAAAAAAGGTTCGGAAAAGCGCAAAGAATAAGAAATTCCTAGATCTCTATAGCGTATGTACGTATATATAATCCATATCAACGTCGATGCTCACAGAGGGAGAAGAAAAAGAAGAAGAAGAAGAAGAAGAAGAAGAAGAAGAAGAAGAAATCGAACAGCACGTGGCACGCAAAGTCGAATCTGACAGCGACAGCTCGATTATAATCGAATGTCGCAGCGTAAAAGGTTTAAGGGTGTCTATACGACGATTCACGATAACCCTCGGTGTGATTTCTTCTCTATCGGACGTTATCGGTTTAGAAACGGCTTTACAAACGAGCTTAGAAACGTGAACGGCACTGATAAAACGCGCCAAATAAAAGGAGGATGCAACTGAATAATCTGGTGCACGCGATGCCTCGAGAACGACTGCGGTTGAAGCGAGGAACGAGGGGTACAGAGGGATCAGGGGACGAACGAGAGAGAAAAAGAGCGAGAAAGAGGAGAGAGAGAGAGAGAGAGAGAGAGAGAGAAAGAGAGAATGGTTTACCAGCTGGCGGACGTAGCTCATTGGCCGACGGTCGTGGATTAGAATAGCAACAGAATTAGAATAGAAAACGGGCGAGAACCAACGTTCACCGTCCATGTTGCTAATCGTGCCGCTCAACGTCGATTCTCTGTCTCTCTGTCCGTCTGTGGTACGCCGTATCGTCGGAGAAATAGGATGGGCATCGTTAACGGAGAAATCAGTGGTGCAGGGTGTTCGGAGGGAGAGGCGTTTGGAATTTCTAGGAGGTATTCCAGAATTTCGAGACTTTGCTTCGGAAGACGAACGGTTTCTATCTTTAACCTTCTTATCGAAGGTGCTATTTGTCCGAGAGATCTCTGCCATCCTATTTACGGCTACGTCCCTCCTCTCCGTTGTAATAGAAAAACGGAAAGTAATTCGCGACAGCGACGTTAATTTATTAGTGGAATTTTTGAACCTGCCGCGATCGTCGCGCGCTTTATGCCTCGATCCCGCGTTAGCTTTCGGTCAGATTAAAAAAGTAGAACTCGAATAGAAAGAAATTCGCTTCGCCTATGAAAAATGAAATTTTCTACGTTACACGTCGTGCAAATCATGGTCATACATCTTCGCGTCTTCGAACAGCGCGCAAATGCATAAAAATCCGCAGTCCGATCGTCGGCATACGATTAAAAACGAAAAATTACACGTATCGATAACAACGAGATGTTTATTATACGCGTATTTTCGAATACTCTCGAAAGACGATCGACACCTTTTCTACGACCTCCTTTTGCCAGCCTTTTGTCGCGCCTTTTCGAAATACCTGGTCCTCCGATATTTTCTACGATATCGCCTCGTCGTCGTCCTCGAAGAACCAAACTATCGCCAACGTAAAACTTGGCCAAAGTTTCCGCATCTTACGGTTTAAGTCGAAGGGAATAAATCTACAAAATCGTATTCCTTGCCCTCCTTTTGTACAAATCGTGACACACTCGCGACTATTACGTAGATACCGTTGTAACGTTTACGAGTTGCGCGCCGTGCCAGTTTGGAAATCGTATCGAAAAAAAAAAAAAGTATCTGCTCGATCGGAGCAAGTTTTCTAATTACCGATATTCTAATTCCTATTTTTCTCTAGAGCATCTAATTATAAAATATCGCAGAAGCCGTGGCCTACTTTCGCCATACGAGATGCAGATGTTTCGTAATTTCTGATTTTACGGTAAAACCAGCTACTACGTACGTACTTTGCTGTTAATCAGATTTGTAGGTTCAACGTACCGGGGTCACTCGGCGTATTTTAAGCAACAAATAGAAAGCACTTCGAACGTCTAGCTTCGTCCGCTTATACGCATTGTGACAACCATTTTCTTGCACGCTCGACGACCATCGCGAACTAAATTAAATTAATTCGTCGTGTGAAACTTCGATATCCCGAAGCTGTACGCGTACTCGTTTTCCTAACGGAAACGTTAAAAAGATCAGTTACGTTTTGTTGATGCCTTCGACCCCGCACGATTTCCAAGGCGAGATAATTCTCGGCTAAAGTTTCGACGTACCTATGTTTATCGTCGATCGAAAACAAAACAAAGTATCGAACGTATAGGTGAAAACGGTTACAAAGTTTAAACGGTCGATCGTAAGACAGATTATACACCGGAAACGATAGGTTTCGAGTAAAAATAAAGCTGTGAAATTCGGAAATTTATAGTACGATCCGATACAGATGCCAAGTAGGTTGTTGCGTCATTACATTGTCGCGTTATATAAAACACCCTTGCGTTTGTCAGTTGTACTCGACAAATGCTCGACTTTATTAACGGTGAAATAGAAGCTGTGGGTGTACGTAAATTGTACATTAAGATCGTTTATATTTAAACGGTCTATCATCTAGGTACATGGTAGGGGAATAGCGATATTCTTTTACAGGAATCGTACGTTCCGATCTCCTTAAATCTGCGTAGCGTCAGGACGCGATTCGCAAATTAAGTACGTAAGCGAGAGTGGGCGTATCCGTGTTACTTCGACTATTATTTCGTCCGTCTGGATCTCTTGAGACGTCGGCGGGCACGCGAATTTTGCCGCATTTTGCCCAGGGAGCCGCGATAATTTAATTCCTAGGCGAAATATCGTATCGTCGAAATCACTCACGCCGTTGAAGACCGTTTAATTTTAAAGTTTAAAGTTTAAGCCGAAATTTAACTTTATTACATCTATTTTGTAAAACGTGCGTTATCGATGATCACCGTGGCGGTTAAGGCGCGAAGGATATTTTACCAACAGGCAAATTTCTATATTTAGAATATTCTAGCAAAGATGCTAATGCCATTTCGTATTGAAACGGGAAACTCTTGCCGATGTACGTTTAATTTATTTACTTTTTTTCTTTATTTATTATTTATTTCTCCGTTTCTCTGAATGAATTCAAATTATAATTCGTTTAACGGTACAATTTCCATAACGAGAATATATTTGAATATATCCGAATAAAGCGAGAAAAACAAGATAGAGGACACTCGAGGCGAGCGACGTTTCGAAGAAACTCGAGTTACGATACAATTAACGATACAATTTCGAAATAGCATATTTGAACCGTCTCCGTCGTCGATCGAACGAAATCAGCGATCTATCAAAATCAAAACTAACTAAGCGATGTAATTCTTACAACGAAGAGATGTCGATCAGCGATCGAATCTGAACTCTGCGAGGAAAACACTCGATTCGCCGCAATTACGGCATCGTCGCTAAACGATCTTTTTACGGTCATTTTTACGGAATGGACCAACCAGATAAACTTAATTTATATTGCGAGTTGTATTATCAGAATTATTTATTAAAAAACGCAGCAGCGATAATATATTTGCCGCGTACACGATGTATACGCGCGTTTGCCACTTAAGCGTCGTCGATCGTACGATATTCACGCCACGAATCTTTTTATCGATTTAGACCTGGCGATCTTTTTAATCCGTCTTGCGACTCAAAAATTAAACATCACGGAGACAAAGATTCCGTTAAGCGATAAAACGAAGCGAGCACGGTCGAGCAGCTAAAAAATACTATTCGAAAAGTCAAGACGAACGTACCTTCCGGAATGAACAATTGTATCATTGCATTTTATCGATAAGTTAACGAGGATAGTCGCGTTAAACTCGCACGATAGTTCCGCACACACTGTCACTTACGAATACACAGAATAACAAACAGTCGTATATTTGGGCGAGTTTCGTCAACCGTACGCGTTTCCAATAAATATTTCGTAACCGTTTCCTACGCGTTTCGAAATCCGTTAAAAATTTTACCGATATAGCGACGATAGCGCCGTTGTAAATACTCATTGGACGATAGCGCAAGTACATCCTGTCAAAAATAATCGATTCGTCGTTAGTTTCGCCGCTTTGATCAAATTCGGATACCGTTTATTACGAACGAACCAAAGTGTCTATTTATAAATAGATAGCAGCGTAGAACGGTTCTTGGAAATTTCGCGATCCTTGCTGCGAACTTTGGGCGCTACGAACCCGCGCTAGTCCATAAACGTGTCATAACATAGAAACATCGAAAGGCAACGAAGAACGAAACGTCTTTCAGAGGAAGAACAAACAAGCCGACAGGCGATATATACGTCGTTATACCGTGCCTTAGCACTAGCAACGATCGTATTGTGGAAAGTACGCGCGAACGACGATCGTTCGAGTACGCGGGAGAATCGCGCAAATAGGTCGATTACTGAACGGACGGGCGAGCCGATATCCGCGCGAATAAAGTTGCAAAAGAGAGAACACGTGGATGGGAATCGACGAGCCAAGTGTCGAAAGCCCAAAACGCCTGCCAGAAATTACTATACTCAGGGATGAATCGGTGATTGACCGCGTCCATTGCTACATTCCGTGCCTTGTTCTTTTTCGTATGGAAATACGCGCGTGTATTTGGAACGCACCGTTGATTTATTTTAATATCGTTGATATTTATAGATCGATTGTTCGATAAATCGTTTCGTCGGATATTATTATCGTACTTTTCTTCGATCGTTCCTTAAATATATCCAACGATAAGAGGCAATCAGTTTGTTTTTTTGTTTAAGCTTTATTGGAACAACCGCGAAAACGATCTCTTTCGCGGATCCTTGTATCCAGAGTTTGCGGAGACGCTAATTAAGAAAATAGGCAGCTAAGAAAGAAGCTGATCTTAACGGGTAAGGGGAACGATAGATCGTCGAAAATCGATTACGAAGAAAAACGACTCTGTGTGTAACAATAGCACTCCGCTTATCTCAACTTCGTTTATTCCAACGATCGAATTCGCTTATCTCGACGCGAAATTCCGTCGTTACATTACGTTATGTTGTATCGTACGAACGAAAAGTGATGGATGGTGCAGAGAGTCGGACAAATTCGAAATACTACGCGATAGAAGTTACGGCGTTACACGGAACCAACGCTTCGATATATTGGAACGAACGGAAATTCCAGAATTAATTACACTTCGGTCTCTTCTTACACGGTTTCTTAACGAGTCTTACGTACGTTTACGCGGTTTATCAAACGCGTTTTACGCACTCCCTCGAATGAAATCCTAACGAAAACCTTGCATAGGCTTGCCGCGCCTGCTATAAAACAATTTTCCCTTAATCCTTTCGAAGCGAAACCGCGACACGGCGAGATCTATACCCACGCCACATTTTCGCGCAGCCTGCGTAAAAGTTAGAGTCGTTCGGACAGTTGGTGCACGATCGGTGTTTGGTGCATGCCGGTGCACCGGCGCTTTCATCGTTCGTCTCGGTTCGTACGTTCGTTTTCTTCGCATCGAAGAGCGTACGGAACGGCTCGCCCGTCTTCCCCCGTTCTTTCGTTCGCGAGAAAACACGTTTCTTCTATTTCGATCGAGTATAGAAATACCCGGAAAGACTTGGAGACTCTGTCACCTCTGTGCGCGCGTGTACGTTACTTTGAAAAATCCCTCTGATAATAAACTTTATCGTCAAAATCTTTGGTCGAGCTTCGCGATAATTTACCGCTGTTCTCGCAAGAAAAATCATCGGTTTTAAACTGCACGAATCGACGTTAAGCTGCTCCGACTGTTATATAACCTTCTACAAATGCTTTTAGCTGTTTCTGCAATATATTTTCTAATTTTAAACTCGTAAAGTAGTCACGCAAATACCACGGTGGTCGATGATTCGCGACGCCGAGTAACAAAGTTTGAAGAAAAAAAAGATTGAAAAAAAAAATTGAAAGATTTTTTTTAATAAAACGCAAAATCAAGAGATCTTACGCGCGAATTTAGTTAATAGGTAGGTTTGACGCGTGGAAAAGTAAAAACGAGATGTAACGGGTGAAAAGAGATAAGAAGAGGATAGCGACCTCTTACGTAGCCGGAGATAACGAACAACGTTCGTTCCCAGTAGCGTGCTATCTTGAAACGTAGGGCTTAAATTCTACGCGGGTCACCGAATCACTGGAACGTGGGACATAACGGAATCCTCTTACGCAAACCTACGAACGATTATCACGGGATTATCTGTTTTTCATACTTTGAATCTCGGATTCGATATCGGGCTGGATATGGATAATCTTTCGAAGGAAAACTAACGATGGTATCGACGATTTATTCAGCGCGTTATAGATACGTAAATGGTAGAAAGCGGAATAAGGTTAATTTTCACGTCGCATAAATAATCGGGAACCTTTGATTCGCAACGTGGCTGCATTTAACGCAGGAAAGACAGAAGACAAACGAGTACGTACGTGTATAGATTCGACGCATCGATCGAGACGACGACGCGGTTAAAACGAACCGGTCGATGGTACGTGTTACGGTCGTAAAAACGTACAAGTCGCGCAAAAGCATGCAAACGACGAAGAATAATTTCCTCGCTACTTATTTGGTAGAAAGTTTGAAAAAAAAAAAAGGCTCGAGAGAAATGCATCGGCTCCGATTTCTTTCGCAAGTTCGATTTCTTTGCCAAATCGGTGGAAGTAGGATCGTCTGTCATTCGCTGGACAGCTTGTAACTCTACCGAGGATTCCACTCGCGATAATTAGTCTTTGCCGACACGCCTCTTGTCAGGTCTGTGCGGACATTGCGTCGCGTAATGCAATCGCGCGAAACACGTTTCGCCTACCTCCTCCTCGCCGTGCCTCGCGAGACACCGAGGCAACGAACGACAGTATCGGTTCGTCGCTTCGCGAGCCAACTTCTCCGTTTCCTCGTTAATTCCGACCGACGCGTCTCCATCGAACGACTCGTTTTCGCAAAATTCCAACTCATTTTCTACCGAAATTACCGTAAGGCGTTCTACGTACAACGAAATTATTACGCGGAATGTTTTAAAGCGACTTTGAAAACAAAGACGCCGCGACGAGATAATTTGCGAGAATATAGGTCGAAAATAAAAAGGGTTGCCGATCGTTGTAGCTGCCGTAGACGAACGCGTGTGAATCCTGAATCTTTAAAAAAACGAAAAATTGCAAAGAACGACTTGCGACTAAATAGAACCTACCTATGGCCAACTTTGTATACGTCGATTCGTGTATAGATGGAATTCGTGTACGGACGGAAAAACCGTGGCACCACGCAGAAATAAAAAGAGGAATCGAAATTTCGCACTATCGAACTTTGGTACGTCTTGATTCTTTACCTGTATCTAAGTCAAAGTTTCTTCCGAGCGTGGCAAAGATTCTTTAAAGAGCATCGTACCCGATATACAAATCGCGAATAATCGTTACAAAGCTACTCGTTCGAACTTCCTTCTGCCTTGCTCCGTCCTAGGGATTCAGCCTTATACGTCTTAAAACGTCGATCGACCAAAGGAAAGTAAAGAGATTCTCGAACGCGGAAGAATTCCCTGTGACGAGAGCTCGTCGAACACCATCGTTCACCCTTTCTCTAGACCATCTTTCAAAGACTCGGAATACATATTTCCGTGGAACGGGTATATCGATCGTTTTCCCCACGACCACGGATTATTAAGAAAACACAGTGTCCGCGTATAAACGACTTTGTCGACTGATATTTTTCCGCACGACTCGATGGAGATCGCGGCTCAACCAGCGTCTAGCAGCATGGCTCCGCGTGCTCGTTCCTCTCAAGACGAAAACACGCGAGCGAGATGAAAGAAACGAGAGCGTACGCCGAACTGGTGTGCGACACACTGTCGGCTAGCTTCGATTTTCCTGCGACTGTGCAGTCGGAACGATTTTGCATCGCCCTCTGCCAACCACCCTTGTGCGCACGCTTTCCAGTCTACCCCACCATCAACCCCTTTCTCTCTTCGTCGTTTCGTCGATGTTCGATTCCTCGCTTCCGTCTTGTTACCACTTTCCATTTCCTCGTTCCTCGCGCTACCACGCAACCTTCTACTATTCGTCTTCGTCGCGTAACGTTCCGTCGCTTTTTACGCACTCTCGACCTCGCTTCTATCCTCTTTCCAAACGTTCGTTCCATGCGAATTTATATATTTTTATCAACGGGACGGAGATTCGTCTCGTTCCTCGAGTCTATAGAAGCTTATGGTCGTTTTAATCGCGTTGATCCGCTTTCTTTCTCTCTCGCCGATATTCGTCATTGTTCGTAATTTCGATGGAACGTCTTCCTTTTCCGATCTAAAGGAACCACGGATTCACCTTTTCCACTCTATACGATTCCGCTTCTTTCACCGTCCGTCCGTTTTCACTTTCAGCAAAATATCTTCCTCTGGAAACTCGAATCCATCAAAAATTGCCCCTTTCGTCCTTCCTTTCCTCCTTCCTTTCCTCGCCTACGCCTTATCGTTCTGCTTTTCTCGCAATTTCTATCGTTCGTATCTTTAGCGAAACGCCATCCTCTCTCCGTCCGGACGATATCAAAATTTCTGCAATTTCATTTACGATCTACCTTCCCCCCTCCCTCCCCCCTCCCGTCATTTATATTCGTACGTTTCAGCAAAATTTCTTCCCTTCCCAATCCAAAGCGACGAAAGAAAGTACCATTGCACCTTGTTATTTCACTTATCATTTCTTTCTCGTTTATTTTCATTCGGCATCCTTCCTATTCTCCTTCGTTTTCCTTTTCTCGCCTCTTGCGGGTTACGTCGTTCCAGCTGCTCGGGCAACACCCTCGCTGCATATGCGATTCCAGTTGAGCGCTCGTGCTTTTCGCTCGTGGATCTGCGCAAGTCGCCGTCTGTCGCCAGGCGAACTTCGTGTCTATGACCGAGAGTCGACGTACAGGGTAGCTCGAGAGCCACGGCTCCTCTTCAATCCCTTAGCCGTGTAATTATTTTCTTAGCAGTGGAATACGCGATTGTCACGAATAGTTGATAACGATACCACGCATGGTGAATCGGGTGGACGAGTCCTGGCTGCGTGGTTATTTACATAATAGGAATAGATAGATAGAAAGATAGATAGCTATAACGCGATCGTTAGATCGTAAATTTTACGTGATTACGCAAAATATCCACGGCCACGGTAGAATATATCTTTGCTCGTTAATTTTTATCGATAAAATTTACCGCCAACGAAATGCCAAGAAATTTTATCGAAAAAATTAGCAGTTTACATTAGCAAACGAAGGAGCTTTCGCTTTATAATTAACGCAAAGGATAGAACCGTGAAATATAATTCCCCCTCGTTGCACATGCACGCAAATCGCCTGTTTCGTGTCGCACCCAAGATTTCACGGGGTAAAGGAACAATAATCCGTTTAACTTGATCCCCGTGGACGCGTTATTCGATTATAACGTTACGGTGAAACTTCGATGTCAACGAGCAGCCTCTACCTCCAGCCTCTTTGATCAGTTGCAACATTTTTTTTAGACCAGACCATTCCTTTTTCCTTTGCCTCTTCTTGTCTTCTTCCTTTGCAATTCCGTAACGCGTTTCGTACAATACGGTAGCAAAGGTATCAAAAGTAAAAGTTTCAGCTCACTAAAAAACGAAAATATTTTGCTCTTGCGTTTGCGCGGGTGTTACCCGACCGTTACCTTCCATCGTTCTTTTCATTTCCAAGAAATTACGTATTTATTAGAAAAAATCTTCCGTCCTTTCCATAATAATCCGAACCATCGTCGTTTTAGTAAACTCGTTTCGTACCAGTTGCGACTCTGTTTGCGGTATTAAGCGAATCAATTCATCTACGAAGGATTTTATAAACGCGTGGCATCGTTATCGATTAACGATGCAATACGTCGTAACGAACGGAATTGTCGTGGACGGTATACTTGTTACGACCCATTGTAGTTTGCTAATGATGTTTCTCGAAGGGCTTTCGTCGGGCTCGCCATTAAAAGCCAGAGATATACCTCGCAAATATTGTAAAGTATTTGCTTTGTAATTGCTACATTGTTAACGGAAATCGTCTGTAATTCGTATTACACTAACGAATAAAACCAAGTTCATCGATTGGAAAAAGGGAGACGACGATCGATTTTGTAAAACTCGTACTTTCTTTCTCTGATTATCGCTCGATGAAAACCACGACTAATAAATCAGAGCGAGTCTTTTCGCGTTGTAACGTTCAGCTAATCGGGAATGACGCGGCAGACGCCGTAACGAACTCGATGAAAAAATAACGAGAGAATATCGTCGGGGCTGAAGGAATTTTGCACGGTCGAAACGAATGCCCAATTAAAATTTCACTGACCTAAGCGAAGGGTGGTCGTTGGAGAATATAGCAGTCGCGATGTCGGCGCTGAGACGCGGATTGAACGCGCTATATACTGGAACGAAAGTGCGGCTGCGCACCCGAACCGATCGACGAGCGAACAACGAGTCCAGTTGCCTCATACTCTACGACGTATTCTGCACCGTGTACTATATACCGTATATACCGTATATACACTATACGCTATATCCCTTTCCAATTATCCACACACTAACTTATTTTCATAGCTACGAAGCTAACTCGCGAAAGTATTCCAACGACTATCGCGGACAAATTTTGCGTAACTTTACTTGCACCTTAACGCGTTAGGACGCGGTTCTATCTGTGCGTTGCGCGAGCCATATATCGCAGCTCGAAAATACGTAAACCAGTCCCTTCCAACGATAAGGTTTAATCGCGAGTAAGACAGACTTTTAACGAAATTCCCAGGTCCGATGAAATTTACAAACGTTACGCGTCCGTCCTAAATTTAGCTTTGATCTCGAACTAAAAAATCGAAAACCCGATGATATTACTTGGCAACCTCGATCCATCAAATCCGTACAACGGCGCGAGACTACAGGATCAAAGTTGGCGCGTACGTCTTACTCCGTTTAAAAAGTTCTTAGAATCGCATCGACAAACCGCGCTATCGCCAAGCTTTTACATTTCCGAATAATTTTTTCCAGATACCAGATACCAGATCGTTGTTCGGCGATCACTGCTAGGGGTGGACGAACTCTTACGAGCTTCGTCTTTCGCGCGTTCTCTTTCTTCCTCAAACATTTTCATCCATTTGCAAATGGTTACTGGCTTTACGGCGCTCTCTCCATACGCTTCTTTCAGCGTATCAACCGCCTCGGTCACCCCTTTTTTCCCGAGTTTCGTCCCGTTCCTTCGTAAGATCGGTCGACGTTTCAAAAGACGTTTTAAAAGACGCTTTAAAAACAACGATACGGGCATACCAAAGATGTTGTCGCAAGTTGCCAAACGGCTTATCGTAGGCTCACGAAATTTAATCCGTTTATAGATAAGACTATAAACTGCGCTCCTCGCCCGACCAGTTCGCCGCAGCGTTGCCGAGACGACGGTAAAAAAATCGTACCACCAACTTTTTCAACAGACCGATGTACACCCTGCATTTCCGTGATTTCCACCGACGACCCGCCTTTTACGTTCGAAAGGTTGCAGTTTTCAGTTAAACTTTCCTTCGCGATAACCGTCGACGAATCGCATCCTTTTCTCTTAAGGCGATCGGATCGTACGTCGACTTATTCGGATGCGGAATCTCGGGAAATCGATACGCGTCAATTCCTTCTTGCTGTAAACCCAGCAACGTTACAATACCAGAGGTAAATATGTGGTCATAAGATCACACGGTAAATAGAAAAAGGTACGAATAATTTCCTTCTATCGGGCGATGTGGCGGGTAACAGCCATTGCAATCGCAAAGAATATCTACGAGCGTTGGAATACTTTCGCGAGAAACCTTATACGTACACCAGGCACCGGTACTAATACGTACGCGTAGTAAATAGCGAAATATATTAAGGTCGTCCGAAAAGTTTCTTTCGTTTTATAAGGAAACAATGGACGCACGACACTTTCCGTTTTATATGATTTTGTCCGTAATTACGTACGATCCATTTTGTTCTATTAAAAACAAAGATCACAACGTTCGACGGATTAGGTAAAGGACGGGTCTGTAAAAGAAAGTCACTTTTCGGACAATCTAATATTATTGCCGCGATCGTCGATCGAACGAGTTTGACAGAACGTAACGTACGTTTTATAAGTTTTTCTAACGGCTAACAGGTATAGCGATAACGTCAAGATTCGCATGCACTCGCAACGAACATCCTTCTACGAGCGTTTAAGAGCTTCCTAAAATCGCTGATCAGTGTAACGTCCACTCGTTCGCTTATCGACGCTCGTATTAGAAAATATTTAATCGGTTTATGGACGCGTGTCAAAAACGACGCTATAAAAGCGTGCCTCTAAGCGAAAAGTGGGTAGTAAAATGCTTCCACTCCGGAAACTAAATATCCCGTGAATTAAGCGCTACGCGTTTTAAACAACAGCGCGATAAAAATAATGGAAACGTTGATTTTATTATCTAGAAAGCACGGAGTAACTCGTCGCGAGAGATCGCCGATATTTTGTACACCGTAATTTATTCTCTCCAGGATTCTTTGTTTCTTCGTGCGTTTCTATAAAAAAGAAAAAAATACGTTATACCGTAATTACGCTCTCGTCCATAAGCCGTACAGCGAAACTACGGATCGTTATGCAATCGTATCTAATATCGATCTTATTGATAATACAAAATAATAAAATAATACAAAAAAATTGGACTTTGAATTCTTCCATACCAAAATTTCATTTTAGACGTAGCTCGATTACTCACTCTTTCAACGTGATATTAAGATTCAGCCTTATTTCTGAAATTGTGAAAATATCGACGGATTAGTGCTATCGTTGAGCTTAAGCAGCGGTAGTTATAACGACACGGTGGTGTTATTCGCTATTAAGATATTTGAAACTATTTCGAAAAATATTCGGTCGAGCTTCGTTGAACGACGAATCAAGAGTCTATATCTATACAACGGCAATTATCGGATTACAGCTAAGAGCCGTAACACGGTTCCACGTTTAATCGATCAAATGAGACGAAAAATCGTTTCTCAATCGCTCGAGTTCCGCGCACCGCTCGTCCAAACTGCCAGAGTTATTTCTCGTTTGGAAAAATAGGAAACCGCGCGCGATTAGCCAGCTAGCGAAATAAATTATTGGTCGATAAAACGTGACAAATAGAGCCGGTCGAAATCTGTTGCCGGGTGCAGTGCTTCGAATTCGTGTCTACGGCCTAGAACCGTATCATCGATGGAAAATGGAAAAGCGATTGCGCGGTTAAAAAGAAAGAGAAAAAAGAAAAAAAAAGAGAAAAAGATAGAGAGAGAATCTATATTTTCCTTCCTCCGTCGCTTATTGCTTTCTCGCTAATTTTCTTTCGTCTCCGTAACGTCGCATCCTCTATCCGTTAATTAGAGAATGAAAAATTTGATTCGGTCGTTTCGCAAAGAGAGAAAGGTCGTCGAATCCTTTGCTTCTTCTTTTCGATCGCTAAACTCGTATCGCGTCGGTACCGTCGTCTTTATTTTCATCGTTCGACGTAGTTTTTCTCATTTTATTCTATATACGCCGAATATACACTTCGATGCCCAATCTCTCTATCAATCCGTTACTAAATAACAACTTTTTCAAACAGCCAACGATAGTAACTCTGTGCGAGCAAGATAACCGTGGCGACCGCTATCGTCGAATAATTTTATTTATTCTCGTTGAAACGCGCACGCGACTCGTCAACGATAATCCGACGAAATAATTTCAAGGAACGCGTAAACAGCTTTCCAACTTCTGACGCTTGACACGAATAATTTAACTCGAACCGTGATATTTTACAGAAAACACGCGCTACGTTCTAGAACAAACGTCGCGTTGCAACAATTTACTTCGCAACAGCTACCGCGCTTTATCCAACGAGATCTCAAACCACGTTTCCTCTCTGTAAGTTATATCTTGTTCGAACGCGGCTGAAATCTATAAAATTTAGCAAAATAACTCGTACCACGGGACCACGAGGATCCAACGATTTATCCACGGTACAACCGATGGACAGAGCAGGCAGATATTGCGGCGCTAGAGGCGATAAACTCGATAAATATAGATAAAGCGGCGTTCCTTTCGGTACATTTGGATGCGTGGGCACGTTACGTAAACGCTAACCCTGGCACGGGAACCCGAACTCGATATTCGGCCTCCTCGTATAAACGCCTCGTCAAATGCGATTGTCACCGCGGACGACCAGGGAAACCGTAGACTCGACGCATCGTTCTCGATCTAACGACGAAACTCTGCTACGATGGAATTTCCTTCCCTCCCCTCCCCTCCCCCTCGCTCTTCGTCTTTCCTTTCCTTCTCGTTATATTTACGCGTTTGCGTGCCACCATGCGTTATATAGGAAATTTAATCGTTACCTATATCACCTATATCGTATCGTCAGGCTACGTTTATTATACATCGTCTCTGCTGGATAAATCGTTTACTTCGCGTGGTTGTCGTTCGATCGAACGTCGAAATGCGAATCTAACGTAACGGATCTTCGAATCGATGCAACGCTTCCCTCGGCTTAAATATCGTATCGCGATATTAAATATACGCCAACCATTTCGTTTATCGTAATTTACGTAAAATCGAATATTTCTCGAATGTCTTATTTCGTTAGAAAGCAGGATAAAATTTGACGAGAAAATGAAATTTAACGGTTATTAGAAATTGCCAGTTCGACGATTATTCGTTCAAATATTAATTAATTTATCGATTATCGATATCATTAACTTTAACGGAAAATGTACAATTACACCGTCACTTTATCTATGCATCTTTCCATGAAAATCAAACAGATTTCCGTAATGGAAGCTCCGCGTGCAATGTGATATCGATTCTTAAACTACTTTTATCGTCGTTTTCATTCTCACTTATATAATCAGATTAGCCGAAGTCAACGAGTCCCGATGAAAAACGACGAAGAACGTCTTTCCCGTACGCGTAGTGCGAATCGAATTAACGCGTGCATAGATATTAACTTGTTTACACGATGTTACGCAACGCAACGAGACCAACGTTTTATTAGAAACTCCGTTCGCGGGCGATTCATAGATTTTATTACTTGGAAAAATCAGCATTTGCAATTTCTTTCGTCAAATATCAAATACGACTTCGATTGTATCTTTTTCAGGACGTGAATCGTTTAAAATAGATCACAGCGAAGATGAATTTATAACGTCAGTGTGATTGTTTGCATTGCCTTGACTCAGCTCTCCCCCCCCCCCCTCTCTCTCTCTCTCTCTCTCATATCTAATTGTAAGCGAAGGCATTTTCGTGCTACATTTTTCAAAGAGATAAACTCGTCTGTCTCGCGTACGTCTTACGAGTGAAAAATTCAAATTCGCCAAGTGCAAAGATCATTTTAGTTTCGATTCGTGTCAAAATTCCGATTGTTTTCCAATGAAATTCCGAACGTTTGGTACTGCACGTGTTTAAATCGCCGCCACATATTTTCTATAGTAAAACAGATCGCGATATATCGATACAATTGTTATTAAAACTCGATAAGAGGGTGGTCGATCTTGGAAAACCGTTGGAGAAAACTGATCGCTTAAACGCTTTTGCGTAACGAACGAATACAGAATTTGGAAACGGCGGAACGCGAGGTAAAAATACGTTAAAAAAATATAGGTATTCTTTGAAAATTCTGCAACCGGTTAAAAATATCTTATAAGAAATAAGTCCGGAAGGCGATAGGAGATAAAGCGAAAATATTTCTAGAAAAATATAAAATACTCGACGATCGATAGTAGACAGATAGAACGTTTTAAAAATTAGAAATAGAAACTAGGAAAAAGTAAATTTAGAGAAATGGCTATGAGATATACGTAGCTCGTGAAGTTGAAAGTTTGTTCGAGTTATGTCGACTTGGAGAAATTTAAAACTACAGAAACGCAAGTTCGAAGATCTTTAGGAGCAGTGAGCGATTACGAAACTCGCGAAGGCTAATGAAACGCGAAAAGAAGTACGATACGAAACAGAGAACTAATCGAAGTCTCGAGTAATACACGGTTCGGAAATTATCGTACCTGTACGGTGTATACAATCTTTCGAAGGATAAACGAGACTTGGAAATGTATAGAGATGCGATATAAGAATACAATGGATATCACGACGGGATATCACGGACGAATGGCAATCTAAAATAATATGGAACGCGTAAAACTACCGCGCAGAGTATTACAAAAATTTTGGGACTGATCGCATCGTGTTTTTGTGGGCGCGTGTGCGTTAATATCTCTGAAAAGGTCGAAATATCGACTGTCAGAGAATGCTGTTCTTTTTTCGGCATGATATATCGCGATATATCGTATATGTCACAGCGAAAGCGCTAAAATTTGATAAACGTACAGGTACGTTAACTAGCAAGAGTATGCGTTTATGTAAGATTTTCGCGAAAGCGTATACGAAAATGTCTACTGTTCCTAATAGATATATTCGCTTTACTAGACGAGATGTACGTCTCTATCAAGTAGTAAAAGTTTCGATTTCTTTGCTCGCGAATATATAAATTATACAAATCGTACAAATCAATTACTACGTGCATATATCGACTGGCGAGCGTACGCGCTTATCGAATTAACGTGTAACGCACCGTGATACGTTTGTGTCTCTGGCTGTCTTAGATCTCGTTTCAGAAACGCAGTTAACGCGTACTCTGCGCAAACAAGACCGCGGATATCCATGGAATTTCACGTTTTTATGAATCTAACTAAAGCGATAAAATCGAAACAGAAATCTTTCTTACTTGTCGAATACTATCGCCAGTACATACATGCATACACGTTTGTTTATCGTGCAAATCGATATGCGATCATAGACGCCCTTCCTTTCTTTAGATGTCAAATTCTACGCTTTTCCCTCGATACCAGACAACGGCCAATATAGAACATTTAGCGAAAAATGTTCGAACAATACCCACGATCGGCGTTACTTTTTCTCACTCTACTTCTTTCCGTTACTTTCTTCTTAAATGTTACATTCTGGCCGGTGTTCCTCGAAAAACGAACACGATATAGGGCATTCGTTGTACGACTTAGACGCGATCGTAGCCGCAAACATAGATAGAAGCTAGCCTTTGATAAACGCTCGGAGGATATACGACATAGAGCGGGTAGAAAGACGATGGTCGCGTATTCGCAGATGGAAAAAGGTCGACGAGAAGGGACGAAAGCTTGGCATAGCCGTGGTCCCCGCGAGGCGGATGATCTTATAAGGTGGCTCGCAGGCAGATAGGACAGCCAGACATAAGCGATTTGGAACGTGGGACCATTATAGAACCGGCTAGCAACATCGTAGAAAACATAGGACCGCCTGTTCTTCCGCTCCTTGTAAGCTAGGAGGCAACTAGATTCCAATTCGTCACACCATCGGCACGATTGTCGTACAATCACTTTGCCAAGTCAGTTTCCTCTTCGTCATCCCTCCGTTTCATCGACATCCTCCTCTCGATCGACTCGAGTGAGAAAACGAATTTATGTACGAACTGGATTTATACGGCCCGTTAGACACTCGGTTAAGCGACGATCAGCTGTGAATCAACACGACACACGAGCTCTTCCTACGCCAACGATATTTACAAGGGTGTAATATATATGCTAACAAGCAGTTAACGTCGATCAATTTGCTTCTTTGACGAAACCGACGGATAGGCTAATATCCGCGATGTCGCGACGAAATTTATATTTGTCGTTAATGTTCGCGAATCATCGACGTTCGGTGCGACATAAGGGACGATGGTTGCTTTTCACGATCGAAAAGGGTAATTATTGCATCCAAGAAATAGCACGGTTTATGGTTTATATCTTGCCAGAAATTTCATTACAGTGGCCACAAAAACATATTTATATAGGTATTAGCTATTTAGATCCAAGTGTATCAAATATCGTGTCGTACTGAAAAATAGACGGTCGCAGCCTTTGAACATTTAAGTAGTAGAAAATGATTAGAGAAGGAAAGTATCGGAAAGCATAGGAAAAGATCGCTACGGAACGATAATTAACAGAGTTTCCAATTTTCTTATTCGTTTATTTAGCGTCGTTCGCGCGATGAAAAAATAATTACAAGTACTATTACATGTACGTGACGCCGCAAAAGTGCAAGGAAGCCACGAAACAACGTCTCGTATCTTTTCCACTTGTACCATTTCGAAATGATTTTCAACTTTTACATCACAGTCTAACATATTTTTACTCTGTGACACAACGTTCGAATAAAACGACGTCGGTAATGACCACCTAATTTTTCGTTTCAACGAATAAAAATAATTTTTAATTA
Organism: Bombus vancouverensis nearcticus; assembly: GCF_051014615.1. Classification (NCBI taxonomy): domain Eukaryota; kingdom Metazoa; phylum Arthropoda; class Insecta; order Hymenoptera; family Apidae; genus Bombus; species Bombus vancouverensis. The sequence continues at coordinate 13,039,112 of NC_134923.1, forward strand.
AACGTTCGATCGATTCGTGGACAAAATTCGCACGAAGAATAATTACGAACAAAATAGAATTTCTTCGCTACTTTTCACAACGCTAGATTTTCACTTATCTCTTCAACCGTAAAAAAAAAAAAAACGGAGATGTTAGCAGCAAATTATTCCACAAAACGTTGGTTCCAGCTTTCCTCGTGCCACTTATTTACTACATTGTAAAATTAAATCCCACTGGGAGAAAGCTCCGGAATCTGATCGCGTTTATTAGCTGCGAGAGTAATCGCATTCGTTAAGTCCAGTTAACCCTAACCTTGCTTAATTTAATATATCCTGGTGAAATAGCTACGAGGACCAAAATATGTATCTTTCGATAACCATCGGAATATATAAAGAGTTATTTCATTACGCATATCTTGTTCTTTCTTTATTATCGAATATACTACTTTTTTCGTTATACGAATTTAATTGGCTTGTTTTTATAAATTATCAGCAAATTCTAAAATTCTATACATACGTGTTACTTTCTTCCGCAATTTATTTTATCGACGTAGAAAAATTCCCGCCGCGAAACAGGAACGATGTAACGTCGACGTGCATATTCTGAATATTTTATGCAAATCCGTAGCTTTACAAATACCTGAAAATCCATAATCGAACGATTGACACGAATTAAGGTACGCCTTCTATATTTCCCCCCCTTTATATTACAATTTTTCCGTTTCATTTCCACGAGCAAGTCTCCGGTGACGCGTACTCTCCGACGAACTTGTAAGGCGCAAAATTCAAACCATTTTTCACCAGAGCAACGTCGATTCGTACAGCAGATTCTTGCGACGGTTAACGATCACAGAGTTTATAGGTTTGATCGAAGCTTGCCTGTGTTTCCGGGCTCCAAGAATAAATCAACGAATCGATAATGTATCTGGGCGTGCAGCGGTCGCTTCATCGATTTACGTGCACGTGAAAAATTAAAGAAGATGCACGCTTTTCTCGATCGCCTGACGGCAACGAAGATTTCTACGTGTTTCGATCGAGAAGGAGAACATCTTTGCAACGGCGAAGCTTTCTCCGCTTCGTACGTAAGGAATATTTAAGTATTACGTAAACGCGGTGATTCTGCGAAAAAACGCTTTAAACGAGCTATGTAAATCGTAAGAACGAAATCACGCGTGTATACATACACGTATATATGCGAAAAAGTTGGAAATATCACGCGTTTATTTTCGACGATCTTTCGACTACTTTTAGACCATCAGAAAATTACGTGTACAAAATTACGTATGGTGCGTAATGATAACTAATCTTTGATTAATCAACGACATTACACGTCGTTACATAGCTCTATGTACAATACCAATACTCGTCTAACATCTTTAACGGATTGAAAAGTAAGTAATTGAAAAAATAATATCCCGTTATATTACGATATTACAAGTTACGATGGTACGAGTTAAAGATAACGCGCATAGTGAGTAAAAAAGGTTTAAAATTCTGCAGGGTACTATGGAGGTAAATGGAGGAAAAAGGTGCTGCGAAAAAATGCTTTCCACGATAAACACGCATTCTCGTATTTTGAATACATTTCTTTCTGCATTTGGCAAGCACCGCCTAACCACCCTCTTCGCGTTACAAAGGTTTTTAATCCCGGTTAGTCGTACGCGTAACGAGATTTCATGAATTTCCAAATCTTTTCGAGCAGCTGCGTAACGACGCATCGTACCCTACCGTTCTCCCTTCGAATCTTTAAATTCGACTCGAGCGTTAAACGAAACAGGGAACGTGAAAATAAAATTCGAGTCAGAATTAGCCCGAACTATGGATTGCGTATCGAAATCTCGTTTCCGTGCTCGTAACTTCGACTCGCTTTTCTAATTTATTAAAGTGCATACTGTGATACGAGGCCATCGCAGCGCCGTATGCACTATCACGATGCTCTACGTACGAACCTAAGTAAGCCGCCAGACGAACATATTGATTTACACGAGCGAATGGCCTAAGCAAGCAACTGGATTTCGTGTTTGAGAAACATCGCGAATTAATCCGCCTTTAATGCGAAACGATCGATCGATAAAACGATACAATATAAACGCCGCGTCGGATCGTAAATATATATATATATATATATATATATATATATATATGAAATCGCGTAATGACCAAACGAGCATACCGATGCTACTGTCGCACGCTCAGAAACGGTAATAAGGTAGACAAAGCATCCCGTGCCGTGACAGCGTGCCACAGCTATCGAAGCAATAAGCAGATAGTAACGAAATAGCGGCGTCTGATAAATAGCCGACGATAACCCAACCAGCGACCGAGCCTTAGTAAATATAAGAACTCTCTCGAATCGGCACTCGACACTTTTTCGTTACAACACTCCGAATCGTCGCTCTGTTGGATTCGTACAATAATAAACTTTACCATCGTTTCTAAAGTTCAAATTTTTTACCTTACTTCTTCCGTAAATTTCGCGATTTCTTGTGTCATTTCCTACGCGACGTTATCGCGCGCTTCGATCGTCTTTTAAAATTCCTTCGCTCGTAATATCGACTCGCGCGCGTAACGGGACTACGATCGAGCCATTTCGAACAAAAGTCACGGTCGAACTGAATTTTTACTTTGATCTTAAACTTCGTTTCGGTTTATACGAAATTGGAACGCGTTAGACTCGAGTCGGAACGAAAAGTCTGATTTTAAACAGGAATACGCTGGAATACGTCCTTTGCCGTTATACGGCTATCGTTCCTAGAATTTCGATATCTTTCCTGTTACTTTAGCACGAAACTAATATTGCGCGCGTTAATATCTCGTGTACAATAACGTCAAAGAAGAAACGCGTTGTGTCGAACGACACAAATTCGAAGGGAAATGAAAGATACTTCGAAGGCGAGAAAAAAATGTGGAAGTGGTGGAAAAATTGGAAAAAATTACTACGTTGGACGGTCTGCGTTCGACGATCTCGATACCGAAAAAAGAAGCTTACGGTAAAAGTGGTGGTGAATATATGGCTTCTTCCTCCGAAGCGTTTATGACACTAGGGGATTCGCAGAATGTAAATAATTTAGGAAATATTACATTCGTTTCATTGTTTTCGAAACATGGAATAATAATCCAGGAAAAGGAAGTAGGAAAAGGAGCGTGTTTTATCGTCGAAAAATTCCTTCGTTCGAACGATCGTGTCCCCCCGTTTGATTCCGATAATTCTGCGCATTCTATTTTTATAAGAAAAAATGCGAATTACGGAGAATTAACGCAACGAGCGATCCACGATCGGAGAAATGGAAGCTCGATAAACAGGCCTGACTTTTGACCATCGATAGCAAAAAATTCTCCTCGGTGTAGAGACGATAAATCAGACCATGAACCTCTTTTTTCTTTTCTCCGTCTTTTCTATCTTTTCACGCGGTTGGACAAAGCGAGAGCGACGTGTTTTCTCAGAAACGAGTATCTTTTTGGCCGAGGTTCACGCACCAGTATTATCGAGAGGGTAGTTTCGACCGAAACAACAAATAATCACGAAACGTACGCGGGGACATTCGATACCAAGAGATTTCAATCTGTTTCGGAAAACGTGGAAACGCGTCGGCGGTCGAAGACGTAACTCGATTCCAGCAGGCTCGCACATGGTCGAGGAAAAAACGTGTTGCGACACGGTCCACCATCGAGGATGCGGAGAACCGACAGTGGAAAAAAGGCGCGGTATCCGATTTCCTAATGGTACAAACCACCAATAACGACGTTCATTACGCTTATTACGGGCTCGGACCGTATTTTTTCTCCTTTCGCGGTGAACTGCATAGGATAAGGTGGGAGTTGCTCGAATCGATTAAGTTTCAAGGCTGTAAAATTTAACATCGAGCTTCGCGCAGATTAATCGAACGACGATAACGAAGAAACGACGCGTTCGCAGCCCTTCGGACAGCTAGAATTCCGATAAGGTAGCATTCTCCGAGTCCCGAGGTATAAAGTACGATCACTGGTGGCAAACGCGACGAGAAAGCCGCAGAAAACGTAGACGAAATCGACAAAGTCCCGAAATACGTTCCATCGCCGTAAGTTTCCGGTTGTTTCGTCGTCGTTAATTAACGATTCGGACAATACGTTTCTAAATGCTACGCAAATATCGACTTTCCTTTACGAAATACCGTTTCAGACGTACGAAGTAACGTTTTAAATCGCGCTACGTACCTATTACCGTCGTAAATGGCCGCGATAAAGGGAATAAGGTAATTGGTATAGGCGTTAAAACGGTCAATACAAAATGTATCGATACGCTACTTACAATAGCTGTACACATAGTCGTCCGCTGTGTTTCGGTGTCAATTCGCGTCGTCGCGGAACTCGTTACTTTCCACAGTCGCCGTCGATTCACCTTCAGGTTAATAACACGAATATCACGCTACTCCGATGCGATATAACGCGCGTGACAATTAACGGTTTTCATTGTTTAAGAAGGAATAATTTGCGTAGAATACGAGTGAAAGAAGAAAACGGTGGAAAATATCGAATGCCTGAAATTACGTTTTATAACGGCAATGTTAAAAGATAGAAGTGGATCGTGTGGATGGATTTAACAAAATTACAAATGAGACGTTGCCTAATTTAGTCCGATAGAAATCGCGTTAAATTATATCGAAACTATTCCTTTGAAGTACGCCATCGAGCTTATCGATATTTTTTCGAGATATCTTAAACCTATCTATCTACGAGTACAGCGATTTACAACGTATTTCGATTCGCGATTTAAAATCGTAAAATGCTAGAGAAACGTTCGAGTTTAAAACAGATTCGCGACTGAAATTAATTAACACGCTCGATGCTTGTAGGATGACTCGATGTACTATCGTTCGAAACGTTTCGTCTGTCGATTGAAGGAGGCGAATAAAGCTACAGAATGGCACGAACATGTCCCATATTGCGCATTTATACAGGTGCCAAGAATCACAACAACACGAACGGTCCAATAATAGTTAGAAGGGCGTGTCACCTTACGATTGCGAATCTGATAATTTCGGTCTTTCTATATAAGTAGCATGCTCGTTTAGGTTTCCACGCGTACGTTGACAGACGATACCATTTTACTATTATTCGATAGCTGCTTCGTCAAGGTACGACGAAACGATCGAGACAGTTTTGCCGGTTTGTCAGCGAAATCTTGCGACGACGAGTAAATAATCTGGTAACTAGAATCCATCGAAGCGACAGAATTTCTCAAAGCGATAGTTCCTTGAGAAAACTAGCCGAGTAGCTGATCGAAGGAACCAAGAGTCGCGATAAAATTGCAAATCACTGTCGTTCTAGAATTCTATTTCCGTTGTGGCAGATGCATAGTCGCCGTTACGTTATCATTCCATGATAGTTACGAATTAAACAACGGAGATAACGTTCGATACAAAGCTGTTAATCTCGATCTAATCCGAAGATCCGCATAAGTAGCGAGAAACGTGAATGACACTATTTATAACGATCTAAAACAAGAGCAAGTGTATCGGTATTTTAAGCATTAACCTAGTTCGTATATTTTCAGCGTAAAAGCAATTTAATCGTCGCGGCAGTAATCTCGCGCGAAGACGTAAATAGGCAACAATTAAAACGCGTAATATTCGCGAAGCCTCGCTTCGGTAAGGTATGGTGATTTCGTAAACGCGCGACGGCATTCTCGAAACGTCCTCTAATTCCAATAACGCAGCAACCTAATTCTCGAAATATTTACGTAATTAGACGATCAACTGGATGCATACGAATTAGAGAGAAACGAATAACCGTAACTGATTAACTGCTCCTCTTTTCCGCCGATAGCGTTGTAAGCCGTGAACGAAGCGCCATTCACCATCGGAGAGGCGCCTATAAATCCATCCAGCCGAGGAATCGGCATTCGTACGGGAGATTTTCTAAGGCCAGAAAATCACGCGGCTATTTCTGCTCGCGGTGACCAAGCGTCGCCGAAATATTTCAACGAGTATTGCTAAATTGTGCTCAATGAACTCGATGAACCAACCCTTCCGCTGGCAGATGTACAGAACAACGACCGGGCATTTGCCAACCGAACGCGCGCCATCGTAGGTTACCGATTCCTCGGTAACCGGGTTACACCATCGAATAATTGCAGGGATCGCAACCGAACGCCACAGGTGGGAAACGCGATAGCCCAGGTTTTCCGACTTTTACAACGAAGACAACCTTACAGTCGGATACGAAGCTCGCGAGAGAAAAGCACGATAAATATATCTTCGTCGATCTCGAAACCAACGATGGAAAGAACTTGCCAGATCCGAGATAAGACAGGATACCACCGAACTTTGATATCGTTTTCGTTTCGACGAAAAATTAACTTCCCTTCGATGATTTTCTCCGCGGAAATTTAAAGAATCGCCGTTACTTTTCGCATCTTCCTCGTCGTTTCGGCCGAGAAACTTATCACTGGACAACGACCAATACCGTCGCGACGTGGAATATGCGACGAATAAGAAGAAGGAAGAGCGAAAAAAAAAGGGAGTTACGCGTGACGATAACGCGTAACGTAACGTAACGTAACGTAACGATGTGAAGAAAAATGAAATATAAATGCGATGGCTCGTTATGTATTTTGCGGACGATTCTTCCGTGAATCACTTTCGCGTTCACGTAACGCTTCTAAGAAATCGCGTACCAGGAATAAAGTCCTAAAGGAATGTTGCGAACGGTGTGCTATGGCGAAAGACTCGATGTGCTGTTATGGTACAGCGAATGTGGAATATCTGGTGTTTAACGCATTTGGTATTTGTGGATAGAACAGTCAGCCATAAAACTATCAGAGCTTAGAACGGCAAGATTTCGTATCGAAAATACTCGTAATTAGCTCGACATCGGCTAAGCGATACAACGGATCGGAAAACTAGTAGCACTGGAAATACAAGGATACGCTTGTTTCGTACGAGCGAACACCTTTTTACCCACAACGAGCTTCGTATTTAAAATACTTTATCCGATTTTAAACACCGTATCGTATGTCGCACACGTTCGATCACTCGAGGCAGCGATATTCGAAATAATTAATTATTATTATTATTATTATTCGAATATATCTTTCTCCGCTGTCCATCGTTAATGCCAAGTTATTGACCAATTTAGGATCTCGATTCAGCGACTGAAATTGGACAAAGATCTACGAACGTAGTAAATATAATGGCGAACGTGATCGTTCAAAGTCGAAAGTGTGAACGCGCGAGTGGTAATGGACGAGCAATTTGTGAATCGAAATTAGACAGCGAAGCAATGCAAACAGAAAAGCACGAAAGACAGGCGCGGAGAAAAGCGGCAAATCGGGCGGCTACTGCATTTGGCAAATCGTCAAAAGTTCTTTAACCTTTCGGGGCAAGGTGGAGGAGACGGCTTCGTACGAGGAACAAAGCAGCGACGGTGTTACACGCGATTAACGCTGCGAGTACGCACAGTGACCATATATGTGTGTACGTGCGTGTGTGTGTGTGTGTGTACTTACAACACGTACAATATACGCGTAATAGCGATAGTAAATATACAAATACTTTTGCCAGTCATTGTATTCCGAGAAACCGCGAAACGCGACGTACCAGGATACGTTTAATCGACGAAAGACGCGGGAGAACGATCTCGCAAGCGGAGTGTCACAGAGACGACGGCAAGAATTTGGCGAGAAACGTTTGGTTCGTCCACCCCCGCGCGCGCGATTGCCCCGTTCGCGTGTCGCTCAAAGTTAAGTATAACGTCTCGTGACGGCCCAACGATTCGAAAGCGGGATGGCGGACCGCGTGACGAAGACCTCGTGGTCACTCACGTGCTATTCATAACCTGAACTCGAAGCGGCTCGTTCCGCACGCACTTTTCGTCGACGTTGCGTCGAACGAGGAACGCGTTATAACGCGTTTCGCGAGCAACGCGCGCATTCCCACGTGCACGGCGATTTTAACCTCCGCTGACGCGACGCGTTACAGGACACGGTGACACAACGACAAAAATCACAACGAATTAATAATATAACGAAAACTTATATAGAGAAAAACTTATCCGTTACGGGGTTAAAGCACGATCGCGCGAACACCGATGTAACACGACACCGATGACTTACGTTAGACATTGGGTTTTTCTTGCACGTTAACGAAGAAAGATCTATCATGAATAAACAGTAGGTACATAGAGCGATTTACGTAACTGGAACAAATTATGTGGAAGGAGATGCACGTGTGTGTGTGTATGCGCGCGTGTGCGTATAACGTAGAAACAAAATTGGGGCAAAAAGTATATGTTGCGAGTATACGGAACAAAGTATATCTTGCGAGAAAATCTTACGTTTCTTAAGACTGTGCAATGACAAAGATACGTGTATCGCTTCGAGTCGATGCAGCAACGTTCCGCATCTTTCGACGAAAGTTAACGAGAGAAACGGGATAAAGAAGCACGTAGAGACACGGATAGCGAAGTTTTCCTTGTTACAAATGTGCCTATATACGTTTGCGGTCACGTAACAAAGCATCGGCAAGTCGTTTCGGCCGACGAATTTTCTAACACGTTTCTCACGTTTTTCGTATTCTTGCTATCGTCGAATCGATTAAAAGATAATAGTAAACTAAATGAAATCTTATCGGGCCAACACCGTTCGGCGTTCGTTCGTAGTGGAAAGGTGTCCTCGTAATAAAAGCTCGAAATCGCGACGCGCTAAATCTTCTTTGCACGTCCATACAGCGAAGCGCGTGCGGCTATGCATACGATACGCACACTTTTGTCACATGCCGTCGCGCGTAACGCGCGCAAAGCCACGCTTTATCGCCGACGGCCTCCGAGCCTGTTACGTAATTCACCGGAACGTCGGGAAGGTCTACGATCTGCAACACGTGCAACGTTCACGCAGAGACATCGTAATCACCACTGACACCAAGTACCGTCTTTTTCTATTTATTCGACGAAGGAATCTCGCCCCTCGAGATATTTTAGTTGCATGGAATTCTTCGTCCTACTACTTCGACTCGATCAGCTTCGGCCCGATCAAAATTTCTTTTTTCTATTTCCCTTGCAGTAAATGCATACGCGTAACGTACTTGCATATCGCGATTACGTATCAATGCGTCATATAAAAAGAAAAGTATCGAGATAAACAGAGTTGGTCGCCTATTGCGAATAGACCGCGGATTTTTACGCGTTTATAGGAAATTTAAAGTTGCAAACTGCGCAAAATACACACTATATGTAAAAGTATATAAAATACGTAAAGTAGAAAAAATGTGTACAACGTACGGCGAAGATGACGCGAGTAATCGCATTGTAATTTGCAATGGGGAAAAATTTGGAAATTTAGAAGACCGTAAACGCGTCTGTAGGAGGTTTTCGAAGATAAAAGTGAAAAACTCGCCTGAAACTGAAAGGTGGCAGAAGATAGTGGAATACAACGACCAATGCATCGCATAGTTACAGTTTCAGTTTAACAAATATAACATTTACGTTTGAATTTTCTATAAGAAATAAATAAATATATAAATAAATATATATATATATATACGTATATGGGAAGTCCTCTTGGCCAATCCGATAGAACCAGCGATTACGCGAGTCAGCGTAAAATATTACTGCGATTACGAGATCATTACGCGTGCTAGATTCGCGTAAGAAAGAACGAGGAAGTTTTGTTTTTCAACTAGGAAGTTTAGTCCGTAAGGAATAATTATGTGCGATTGTTCGGAGTAGTAATCGTATCGTGATTACGGTAAGTATGTTTAGTATTTGCGATATCGGATCGTCGGATGGATCGATATTTTGAATACAGTTATAGTGGAGGCTCGATCGATCGAAATATCGATAATTTGAAAGGTAAATGTTTAAAATAGTTGAATATCAAAGTGTTTGGTTCTGAGAATATCGGTATCGGAGAATATCGGATGTTTGATATGACCGATATTCAGAGCCTTCGTCGATACGATATGTAATTATCGGAGCGTTGTTCGCACTAAATGCTACGCTAACGCGTAGCATCGAGTATCGAAATTAGTAATAGCTATTTACTACGACTGAATTAAACACTGAAACGTAAGTATCTCTTTCCTAAAATAATTGGAATACTTTGATCGGATAATATAGTATTATCGAAATACTATATCCATGTAGTATCTATGCGTGGCTAAAATATAAGTACTCGACGCGTTATTTCTCCATCGAATACCGTCGCGTGATTCTACGAACGAAAAAACGTAGATAATCGGAAATGATTCGAACGTTGACAAGCGCTCTTCTCTTCCACCCAAACGACCGTGTCCCAAATCGCTCGAAAAGCTGAAAATCTCTGCTTCGACGTGTTCGAACGATCGATGAATTATTTAGATAGCAGATGCAGTTCGCGATATAGTCCGCAACACGAATGCCGGTACGTAACTTCTTTGGGACGAGGCTGAATGAATCTTTTCTCGTTGCATATAATACTCGTTCCTGCGTTTGCAGAATCTAAAAGTAGCTGCAGCTTCTTGAGATTTACTCGGTTATACGAACCGAAAGTCGTAAACAAGCTCGAGCGTCGACGAAAATTTATAGGCTTCCTATTTTTTGAAGAGCGATATCAAGTGGCTACACGATACCTGCCGTACAATTTCAAAAGTTAAATTCGTTACACAAAGATATCGTGCTCGATAATGACGTTAAATCGTTACTCGACGAGAACGATACGGCGATTACGATACGATTTTACTTACAACGATCGTCCGCTGTACGATAGCGAGGTGCGAGACGAGACTCGGCCAGGTTACGTAACAAACAACGTGCCCAACTTTCAGGGCACATGCGTTCACGCATAACCAATCCTTATTCCTTCTCGGCTCTCTCTCTCTCTCCCTCTCTCTCTCTGTTTGCACGCACCGTCGTTCGCGTGCATATCCAAGCTTCATAACCGATCGCTTATATTTAGATACAACCCATTTAGTATCTATTAGACGTATCACAGCGATACAACGCTGCTGATTTCTTCTATCGAATCTTACAAGTATTCGATACGGTAGCACTTACTTATTACGGTAGGAGTTAACGTCGAGCCTCTATTATCCGAACTACGATCGAGTATAGTTTCGTAATCCGAGTGACGTGATTCGAAGATTACGACAAGAAAGAATACGGTACCCGTTAGATTATATTCGCTTCGATATAAGCGGTTAAAAAATGAAATTGCACGTGAATTTGCGCGATATTGGTAGATGCTCGATAGAGGTAAAGCACGGTAAGGTTGGATCGGGCTAGATGCCACGCATCGAACAAAGTTACTCAGGACCTTTTCTCTTCCACGTATCTGATGGTCAAGGTCATCGGAGTCGAGACCCCCCCCCCTTCGCGCATAATTAGCATCCCCGTATACCGCGATTCTCCTCTCATTCTCGTATATATTTTGAAATTTCAATATCGTCGTCACGATAGTCTCTCGATAGCGACTCGTTGCGATGCTAACGCTAAGAAATTTCAAAAGGTTTCGTACAATGCGCGTAATACGTTCGTAAAAGAAAAAAGATCACTGTACGTGATCATTTATTTTGTCCGCCATCTACCGAATCTCTCTTACCGAAACTGCCTTGTCCCCGACCTGTCCCGATAAACGAGATAAACGAAACGTGTATTTTTGCACTTTTCAATTTCGCACAAATGCGTAAAAGTCGACCGTCTAGCGATAACGGCGCCGCTTCTAATCGCTAAACGATACGATACGACAGAAGAAGAAAACGTAATCCCTGCTCGCAGTAGTACGAGTCGATTATTGAGCCCACTCATGGAGTTGGCAAGAAACACCATGAACCACGTATCTATCAAGATTCGCGCATGTCGGCAACATCCCTGATACGATCGTTTATCAGCGAGGAACAGACCGCGCTATACGAATACGTGTTTCGATACACGGCAGACATTTAGTCGATGTCTTTACAATCGTGAACGATCGAATAATTTATCGAACTCAGATTGAAAGAAAGTAGGACTGATTTACAACCGATTTATACTCTATTCGATACTTGCATCGTAGAAACGATATTATTGGTAAGAAGTAGTTGTATTTCTGCAATTGAGACACACGATGAAGGATAACGAACAAAAAGCTGTGAACCAGCGTACGCTATACGAATCGACTAAACTCTCCACATTCTATTTACCTACGAGCAGTACACCAAACGTTACACGTAGTGAGAGTATACTATTACTCGAGATATAAAAATTCCGAATTAGTTTAACACACGTACTCCCCGTAGTAATGTTATTCCCGTATCTCTACCCACCGATCTATCCTTGCCGATCTTTACTAATTACAACAGCCATAATCAAAAGATCCGCTTCCTTTCGCAAACACGGCCTCGTTATTTCCTTAGGATACTCGCAAAGGATCGATGTAGTCTGGGGTAAGCACGCGTTTCTATCTTTGCTCTTTCGTTACAGTTCGTTCGTTCGTACGTCCGAGCAGGACGACGATCAAGGCGCAACGGCTGCTCCTATTGATTCGCTCTATCTTAACCTCCTCTGCCCCTCTCCCTCACTCGCACTCGCACTCGCACTCTCACTCTCACTCTCTCTCTCTCTCTCCCTCTCTCTCTCCCTCTCTCTCTCCGAAGATCTTTGAAGAAAGAGTGTGTCGTGGAGAAAGGGAGTGAATATCAAGGGTTGCGGATCGTGAATTCTTGGCGAGCGCGCATTCTTTTTGGAAGGGAAGGAAAGGACGATCGAGTCTCATCCCCGGTCGTTTAACCGAGACGACTAAAAAAAATCCATTTATGCCGCGTGTAAGGGCGCGGTCGAACACCAGGAAATAAGAAAGAGAACTTTGTTCGTATATTCGTAGTTTATATTTAAAAGATCAAATTATTTTCGATCGTACTGCGTTTTTTTCTTTTTTTTTTTTTTCTTTTCTCATTTTCGACCCAATTAGACGGTAACTTTAATTAACGTTCGATCGATTAAATTAATTCAACATCTTGTTACGACGTTGCGAATTCTCTCCATTTGCTAGAACGAGAACAGGGTTAATCGCAAAAAGAGGTAAGGGTAGGAGAGAAGGTTAGAAGAGAAAGATTATTTAGAAAAAATCTTATTTTACGCTTTTTGTATAGAAATTCAGACTGAAAAGGCGCAAAAAATATCGAGTTCGGAAGAATGGAATTGTCGTTGAGAGACGCGAGTTAAGGAAAGAAGAAGGAGAACGTATGTGCGCACGTTGAGCGGATGAAAAGGGGAAGATGCATTTGCGGAATGCGAAAAATCGAAGCAGCAAAGAGATTGGGCTTAGGTTCTATAAGCTAGATAAGTTGTAAAGTCACGTAGATTCCTCATCGCGTTCATTTTCCTTAGTTCCTAAAGTTTCGTTTTTGAAAATACTTGGAACGGGAGAGGGGACAGGAAATCCTTTCGTATTTCAAATCTTGGAAAAGGGCATAACGCTTAAAGTTTGTTAATCTTTCTCAAACCTGTATCTTCAGAATCGAATAATACGAGGGTTTAGAAATAAATAGCGCATATATCGTAATAACTGTTCCAATCATGGTTTAGAATATAATGTTAATTTATACGTATTTATATGTCGTATTTAAAGATTTAAATTCTATTTATCAAAGTGCAAAATTTGTCGAAAATTATACTCGATTAAGAAAGTGACAAAGAAACCTTCCACCTTCTGGACAATGATGCGTTCTAACGAACAAAAGCTAGACTCACGACGTAGCGAAGCCTTTCGTAAAAATATAATAAATATTTCGTCTGGAAAATTGAAATATATCGAACATTAAAATATATCGAAAATTAAATTGCTATTTATATAGATTCTCCTCTTCTGACCATGTTCGAAGCGAAAAATTGCAACGCGCGCGCAGGCCTTATACATGCATACGTATAGGTACAGCGTGAGAAGTACATAGGTACATATCATGCTATATAAGATGATTCATGCAATTGAGATAAATCGTTTTCCTGTCTGGTTCAAGGGGCAGGGAAGTAATAAAAGAAAATAAAAGCGATACGGGTGATACGATCTACGTTGAAAATGGAAACAATTTGGAACTTTTCTGCTGTTAATTCCGCAACGAACCACCAAACAGTCCTATATATATGTATATAACAGAAGACATAGCACAGAAGAGATTTTTCAAGGAATTTCAAGTATATATGTACTCTATGAAATATTCGTACTTTAGTTGCTTTCTCTAATATCGGTACGAGTAAAGCGTTCGTCAGAATCGATTCTACTAGGGGAAAAAAAAATAGGAAAAAAGATGATAAACATTGACATTTCATTCAACCTATTCTTCAAAACATTAAACAACTAACTTTACGTAAATATAGCAACTGATCTCGTATCACAGCTACTAATTTTTCCGAGTCATCCTAATAGTAAAAAAAGCCTAGCAATAACATCTGTTTTATGCCAAAGCTATATTTTGTATCGGATGTAAGAGATGAAAAGAAAAGAAATACATTTAGTTTTATAGCTTATACAGAATATTGGATGTGTAGATTATTATTATTATTATTATAATTAATGTTATATTTTACACTAAAAAAAAATTGAAGAAGAAGGAAACATTCTCAACGAATCGATATAAACTACTATAATTTATATATCATTTTAATTTTGAGTTTGCACATTGAACTATCTGACGATAAGATATAAAACTTAAATCTCCTCTTATTTCCAGCAAACGTTTGAAATTATCATATATATTATGATATTAATTTGAAATGGTTGTAAGTATCGTAAAAACTATCCAATGACGTAACCGACAGCTCTTGAAAAAAATACTTTTACTCCAACAAAATACTCTGATCTTTCAAGTATGTAAATGCAAAACGTTTTTAAACGAGAATACGTCCATCTTTTTTCATGTCCAACGCGATATTTCTCGCTATGTAGTAAAACGAAAACGTGACGTTAATTTTCCAATCATTTCACCCGATAGTTAATGTCTTTTATAGCGATAAAACGCGCATGCGCCAACTATCTCGAACTCGCACGCAACGCAGAAAATTATTCATTGGTTTAATAACCGCAGGAGAACGATAATTGGTAACGTACCAAGCAGAACAAATATTAAAGGCTTAACTAGCGTCTTAACCAAATAAAATAGAAACCGAGACCAGCGTCTTTTTAACATATCTAAAGTGCGAAAGTTTCTTTTCACGTGACGTCTATGCACGCAACTTCTTTCTACCTTACGACGGCATACAAAAGATCTGTTACGCAATTTCAAAAATAAATTACCGCTAGCACGAACACGAAGGCACAGGAGAAAAAATATTCAATTCGTTCCACCTCGTTCACGGAAAACACAAGGAGCCGACTTTCATCGCTAAACTAGTGCATCGCTAGAAACACTAGCCAAGCATTAGATGATTTGACACGCGATCCACGTTGCGAACTACACGCTGCTCCGCCTATGTTTATATTTTCGTGAACATCGATTACCTAACTGCGATTCTCGTTTTAAATCGATGATATAATTCATCCATTCACGGTATTGAAATGAAATAAAAGCATACATCAGACTAGATACACGTATTAATGAATGAAAAAGAAAGTTGTAAATAATTCTAAATAAAGCATGCATTTACAGAACTAAAGAAGAAATTCATTTTGTAAAAACAAATTCGTATACGATCAAATTTATAACTTGTCAAAAATAAAAGAACGTTTAATATTATTTAATATTATGGAAGAAGCAAATTTTTATATGCGAAGGAATTTATTTTCCTTTATATTTTATTATATTTATTTAGCTAATATCATTCGTGTTTTGAAAGCTTCCAACAAAATATATAACGTTCACTTGTATCGCTTACAACTTAAGCAACAGTTAAAACACTGCTTAGAATTGCGACACTGATACCAAATTTTATTAGGTAATTTTGATACACCCATTCTAATAAGTAATTCACATTTACAGTTGCTTTCTGCAAATATCACGACATTAACGATTTTTAAAATATGACGATGTTATAACGTTATAATACAAACGATCAGAGAAAACAACCCCAGAGAAACTAAGTTAATGATATGAAAGAACAAAAAAAAAAAAAAAAAAAAAAATGGAAAGAAATTAAGAAATTAGTGATCAAAAATTTTACAAAATATAGGAAACCGTGCGGGTACAAGAAAATTTCTTAGCTAATATGTATACGGTACCGCCGTCTATGGTAACTCTTCAGCATAATCCACATAACCTTATCGGGCGAAGATAACGCCAACGGGTTTGATAAACGCGAAACGAAACGTGATGTACAAGCAATATTCCAGACAAATAGAAGATGGGGGGTGGGATCGACGAAAGATGTATACAAAAACGTTATGAAATACAACTAGCGATGTACATACATAGGTATATTTGGCAATCGTTGAGGTTTATTATCGTTCCAACCTAACATGTTCACGTGCGTGTTTGTGCTATTCGACGTTGACCGTGGAAGAAACCGAACATCAAAATAAATACACTTTACTATAACCAAAATTGTCAACACAATAAATCTGTGTTTATAAGCCTGATTATAGCTAAGAACCGTATATCGGCAAAAGAGTAATTGAACAAGCATGTTTCGACACATGATACAAGAATGAATTACAGCAGTGACAGAATATTGAATTTTCTTTTCTTTCCTTTCCTTTCCTTACCTTTTGTTTCATACATACGTCGTTTCATTTGCTAATCGTAATGGAATATGTATACTTATTTACACAAGAAACAAGTCGAACGAGAGACACGACTTTCTTTCACCTTCTGATGACATCCTATATATATATATATATATATAAATATATATACTACCACCATCTTTGCACCCCGTTTTCTTCTCGACGACACGCGGTTGGAATGGAACTAACCAACCTGATTTTTTCCTGATGCCTTAAAAATTCCACATTTTTACATTGTCTGTGACATTTTTGTGGCGCATTTCCACGGTATCTATCATCGTGTGCAATTCTAGTGTCTGAACACACGACTTTCGTGGGGCAAACCCTTCAACGACGAGAACGCACCTCGCGTCAGAGTTCGAAACATCGCAGCGACAAACGCACAAGTCTCAACCGGAAAATAAAAGACATAGGTTATAGAAGAGCACGCGGTAGGATACAGACGAAACTGCGTACTTTGTTTTTGCACTACAGTTTACGCTGGACATATTACCGGGTTGGGTATAGAATAAAAGCAGCGTATATTAGAACGGGTCGTTGACGACGGAGATATAGCTCGGGCAATCGAGGAAAAGAGACGCTTAAAATACGAGAAGACAGGCATTGACGTACCGTAAAGTTGCGTGTAGAGCGTAGTAGTAGACACATTTCCACGAAGGAGGAAAGTCATGGAGGGTGTACGGATCGATGCCTGGCTAGGAAATGGTCCCGAGCAGAATGGCAAAATTTCCTCGTAATATCGCGCATTGCCACCGGATGAAACTGACTCGCTGTACACTCGTTCATCTACGCGACGATCGTCCCATGTCGTTGTTTATCGCGAACGCGTTTTTTCCGTTGCCGGGCAAAAAAAACAGCGTGTCTCGGCACACGACGTGTCGTATAAATGCAACCACCCTTATTATTTCACAATCTCCTCGAAATTGATTTGAGATTATACAGAAATTGGTGAGAACAGATCGGGTGTCACGGCCACAACGGTGACCAGTAGAGCGCACACGTTCGATACCACGCAGCATGCAAAATAGCAATTCACATAACCGGGCTGCGTTTTACGATAAATGTCTATATGTGATCAATGATCAATAACTAGACCGAGAACGTGCGGCCACGAGATACACTCGCAAGTTTCGAAAGCATGCATCATAACCTCGGACATAAGCGACGTTCGCGTGTCTCGCAATAAATTTCATTGATAAGAAAACACTCACTGCCAATGCTGAGAGTTCTCCATCGAGTTTTCCGCTTAGAACCCTTGCCCATCTTTCGCGAAGACCGAGCTGGTCCTCCTCCCTTCTGTCTCTCGTCTTCTCAGCGATCTCGGCCAACTTTCTACAGCGACAGCTCCACCAAAACCATGTTGATCGCGATTGATCTTGCTACTACCTTGGCGGTAGCATTTTAACAACTGTCCGCCGACCAGTGTGTCTCACGTTGCTACTCTTATTGAGAGAAAAAGCTTTGGAACGATACGAACCGATAAACGAGACCTATCCGTAGCAGAAGACAACTCTAATACGTAATCCGCGCCGCACGAATAGCGACCACATACTGCTGTCCCCACCTCACCCCTCCCTTTTGGTCCCCACCCTGCTCCAATGGAACCCCTACTTCTAGCTGTGTCACGTTCGACGTAACTCGCTGAATGTTCAACCTCTAATCACGTTTCCACAACTTTGAAAAGATCTTTTTACAGAAAATGTATGTTTGCGAGATTTTTGGACTAAATCGTAATACACGAATGCACACACGTTGAATGTCATGCGAATTTCTAGTAGCAAACTTGACTAAAAGTTTGTCTTCGTGATTGAAACGTTTTGAATAGGAGCCAATTGCCACATGCGCAATAGTATTACGTTTCTGTGTCACGATTGGATGTTGCCATGGTAACCGATGTAAACTTTCGTTCGCCATTTTATCCGGCTTTAGATGTAACAAAGGTATAAGATTCGTTTCATCTCAAAGTATTTTAACTGGTCTTTCTTTTTCAAATCTACTCGTTCCAATAATCGTCTTTCATTTTTCCAAGAGAATAGCTATCTTGTGGTTATTCGTTATTTATTTCCTGCGCATAAATATCTGTAGAATTTTATTCTTTCGTATCTTATTTTTATAGGTTAGACAAGTACGTATCTAAACGAGTAATTATGATAAAAATATTCTCTCTGCGTGAATTTGATTGCCCTTCTGCCGATGACTTGGCTACTGTTGCACTTATAGAGGACGTTTTACATTACTGTGATTGTGATAACCTGACCAATGAATTACGACCTTTTGCCAAATATCTGCGAGAATATCCAGAAGTTTCTATTACTTCTGATATTCTTGCTACACGCGAAACGGCACGCACAGCTTGTGCCGGTGATTTGTTTTTACCAGTTCACGATAGCATCTTTAGAAGGCTGGCTAGCGTATGCAGAGAGAAAGGATTAATCGATGCTGTTTGTCTGGCTGCGTCTGCAGAACCGCAAGAAATTACACCAATCTTGCATTTGATAGCTACGAGGTATTAATAATAGCTGGTACCATATAATATTTGTTTAATTTTAATATCTGATTTTCCATTATTTTAATTTTAGGCTCAAGTGGATGTTAGATTTAGTAGACAAAGGAATATATCAGAAAGAAACTTTACCTACTTCTGGATCTGGATCAGTTGCGGACGTTGTTCACACAAAGGACTGGGAAACATCTTTGGTACGGTATTAACATAAACCGCAGTATATGTTTCTCGCGGTATATGTTATATTTGCAGTATTAATTTGTAGGCCAGGTGTATCTCGTGGCATCCACACTGCTCGCGACTAGCAGTAGTTACATGGGACGATCGTATACGTATATTTTCTCATGGAGCACCGATAATACCGATTTTAAGACACGGCGCTCAAAAGTCTGTTTGTTGTATACATTGGAGACCATTCACTGGCAAAGAACTGGCAGTAGCGTGTCACACAGGTGTCTTAGTTTGGACGATAGAATTAGGGGCAGCCAGTAATATTCTCAGTCACGCGGTGTTGCTAAAACAAAGAAATCATGCTCCTGTAACAAGCGTTAGATGGCATCCGCAGGGTGATCTATTGGTGTCTTGTTCTCCAGCTGATACACGTATGATTATCTGGGATACTTCTAAAAAAGAAGGTGTTCCATTGAGACGAGTCGGAGGTGACGGCCTATGTTTCGCTCGTTGGTCGTCTTGCGGTTCTCATTTGTTTTCAGCCTCGTGTAGAAATATATTTAGGTATACCGTATTATTGATTTTGTATTCTTATCTCTTACGTCGCATAAAATTTTATTTCACGTATTAACAACTATGCATAGAATTTGGAACACAGGAGTAGCAACGTTATGGCACGCAGATAAATGGACAGTGCCTAATGGTCGTGTGGCTGTTGCGTGTTTCGGTCCTAATTTGAGTCTGTTGTTTGCATCGAACGAAGACCCTGCCACAATCTTTTCTTTACCTCTGCAAGAAAATATTTTCGATGTTAAGAAGCCTTCTCTCGACGACGTCAAACTGGCCGTGCCTCTGATGGATTTAACAAGAGTTAACTTTTCGTTGGATGACGGTGACAGTTACGTTACTGTCGGCGGAAGAATAACTGCAATGGAGTGGGACCCTACAGGAAGATATCTTGCTATCCTCTTCCAGGTATGTTCCTTCTCGAAATTTAATTCAAAAGATAACAGTCTAACGATAGATCTGTTAATTATTTAGGACAGCCCATACATCGCATTGATTAAAACCAAACTAGGAAATCTGTCACGTGTGATTGACGTTAAACCGAGTTGTCTTATAAAGGGATTTCCGGGCGAAGTTCCTAATTGCATGGACTTTTATCAAAAGTGTCAAAAAGGATCGGGCAATGTAATTTGTTTAACAATTGTATGGAGTAGTGGTCGTATCCAACACTTTCCAATAATTGAGAAGAAAATTGCTCCTGTTACGAATACGAGTACTTCAGTTTCATCGCACTCGTTGTTAAGGCACGATACATACAATTTCGATTTGACTGCCATTTACTGATTATATCGATTGTTATCTTGTCGAGCAAGAGCTACGAAAATTCTATCTTTAGTTTATTTTTTTTTTTTTTTTTTGTTAATTTTTATACAAGGGTCCAAATATTTTTGTTAAACGGTGTATGAAAGAGCAATAAATCGTTCGTTCGTATAGATCAGGCACGACGTTCTCGCATGCCACATCACGTCCCGTCAGAAATTATATAATGTTTCATAACCGATCCGTCAACGTGCCTAGGGGAAAAAACATCGTTCAGCCCCGTGTTAAGTTCTAATGTGCTATCTTTCTAACGTATGGGATATACTACGAGACGGCTCTCGGGTTCGGTACCTAATTATACGAAGTCACATGCAGAGCGCACGTCTTTCTATTTTTACGTCGCTTGACCGAATGCTGAACGTCGACACGTACTTATGTATATATGCGATGCGTCCCGCACTATTTTCAATATATTCTCCGGCGTTATTTATCCATCGTTCTAGAAACTCCATCGTCCTAAATATAAGTTTCTCAAACGCAGTTTTTTCTTACGATTTACAAGATATAGATTTCATAGACTGCATAGGAAAACTCATTGAGGAGTATACTCACACTATAATGTTCAATTACTTCATTATACTTTACTTTCTATTTTTTTCTATTAATCATCGTCATATCGGTTATCATAGAAGACGTTTCTTCGAGAGATCAATGCGTATTTCTAGTAAACGTAAAAATCAGATATTAAAAAATAAAATTGTAATTCTAATTTCTAATAGTAAGTACGCTTACAATTGTGCCGACCATAATTAGGATATCTGTTGACATTTGGTACAAGTTGAAAGTTCTTCCCTATTCTTATATCTTGTAGTTACTTTATTGTAAATTTGTTTAATAGTTCGTATCATATAAATGCGAAACAGCGAATAAAATAAAATCGTTTGGTTTTCCAATAAATGTAATAACTAAATAGAATAACGTTTTTGATGGTCGATGTATATAACTAAAATTCAAACTAAGGACATTTTCAACTTCCTTTCTAATCAGAGAAACAGTTGTCGATTGTCATCGTGGTACTGATCAAATGGACGAAACATGGAAACTCAGTCTCACTTACGTAGATAGCCTTTTGGAAATCGCGAAGGGACGAGTCGCGTTGAATCCCCTCCGATTAAACGTTCGTTAAAGCACCTTTTTTTTCTCTCCCTTCTTCATTCTTTCTCTGTTATTGCATCCGTATGGGGTGTACGATCGAAATCCTTTTTCCAGTATATTTATTTTAATGGCAGTCGTACACATGCGGTGACTATGGTACGAACGGAGTTGACAGGTGCCTGGACAAAAAAGCGTGGTCGAGAGCTGGCATAGTATGTATAATGTAAGCATAGAGGGCTGGCAGGCCACATGTGCCACTCTATCACTTATCTACCCGTAATATGACGTATAACCCGACCATAAGATGCAACTGTGAACGCATGCGTGCATATATGTATGCGTGCGTATGCGTGAGTGCAGCAGTCAAGATGTACAGTACATACTATATACACGCATTTATACATACACAAGGGTTGAATAGAAGGATGCACGATCGCGCTTCTGTGTGCGTTTGCTTGGAAGAAACAGAGGACATTCCGACTTTCGAGGATCACGATGTCGCCAGAATCGCTATGGAATCATAACAACGCGTTTTGGACTGGCCAGTCAATGAACCAAGTACGATAGTCTACCATTTTTCTTATTCTTCCTTGGCTCGTTCTAACTTACTCGGATTCTTTAATGCGACTATACATGACAAGCCACATACGCCAACTAGAAAGTATCGCGCATTTTGTTTTATCGTACTTAAAAGAATGCGATACATAAGAAAAGTTGGGTAATGCAGTAAGAATAATATATAATTTTCTACGAATTTTCGTGCTGTCCTCCATTTGTACTTTTATATTTAGATATTAGTGGTAGGTTAGTACATTTGAGAAGAAATTAAACAGTCGAGCATATTCAATCTACTAATTTTTAATGTTCCTTGTACCTTTAAATTCCTCGTATTCCCTGCTATACTTTCAAACCGTTTCACTAAGCAATCCAAATTCCTATATAGCTTTAAACGACACGAAAATCATTTACACGAAACCACGAAATGACAAATCTTTTCTCAAGTCTGCTTCCTCGTCCCTTTCAGAACCGAGCTTCAAGTTGTTTCCACAGCTTCAAATACAGACAGCTGTTATCTTAAATCGAGCAAAGAGAAGCAAACTCGACACAAAGCAAACGAAACTTGAATTTTGTTCAGTTTCAGAATGGTAGGGCATTTTTGAACTAACGAGACCAATACAGCGTATAGTATACGAAACATGGAGCGCGAGAGGGTTAACATAATGGAAATAATTTCCAAAACTTTAGGTACATCCAGCATGCGGTATTCCATCGACACGCCCCTAAACTTACCAAAAACTTGAAACAACTAGCGACGGTTACCCTAATGCGGCGTAAAGTATTCGAGACATAAGCAACGCAATACCGAATGAAGAACGCAACGATATCAAGCGCATTTATGCGAAAGTCCGAGATGCAAGGAAGGAGGAGGAGGAGGAGGAGGAGGAGGAGGAGGAGGAGAACGGGGAGGTCAGTGAAATAATAGTAGGCTGTAATAGGAGGAAGGAGTGAACGACTTGCCCTCATGTGTGCGCGCGAAGAAGCTGTTGTTAATAAGTGACGCGTGTGCGGCAGCTGGTTTTACGTTTTTTGCCTTGCACCCGATTCTCGGGGTTCGAGCGACGAAAGATCGGTCTAAGCACCCCTTCTCCCGCCACTTTCACCGCTTCCATCTCTCGCCCGAGGCCCGATGCACCTCGACTTTGAATATTCCTTAACAGATTTTCAAAGAGATACCGATCGCCACGCGACGTCCAACTACCGAATCGCTTCTCGGCGTCAATGACCGGTTAAAAATAAATCCTGCACTCTGGATAACTGTAAGAATACTTTGAGAAAGGAAATTAAAACTCGTATACGTTCGATTAATTTTCAGCGATCCTTTGGTATATTTATAAAAGTACGATGTACAAAGTAATCCATATGTACACGCGTACGGACACGCGTGCACGCATAAGTCAGGCATAACGTAATCTATGCTTTGGTAGAGAGTTAATTTGTAAACCGCGACCAACTCGCCGATTCTCATTCGCAACAACCCCGTAGCTCCATGCACCGCCCTCTCGATTCTTGGATTCTGGATCCGTCAAACAACCACCACCACCACCACCACCACCGCCACGTCCGCTTCTTTAACCACGAAGGCAATACCGATCGATCCTGTTCAGCAGCCAATCAAGGGAATGCCGGTCGATTAATCGCACGAATCAAAAGGCATTCGGGCAACGCTAAACAACGGATGACGCAATCTGGTAGGAGTTCGTCAGCCTCGATGACAATCCATCGGGTATGACGATCGGTTCGAACGATCTAAGAAGAGACAAAAACGTGCCGTGGAAGACGAATTCGAAGGAGCAGCAGCGAGGGAAAAGGGAGACGACAGACGCGCACGCAGATGTGTCGTGCCACCCTGAAACCGACGAGGTCGAGGCAAGTGCAGAGAAATGCACAAGTGCCGGACGATCTTCTCTTCTCCTCTTCTTATTTTTCTTCTTCTTCTTCTTCTTCTTCTTCTTCTTCTTCTTCTTTGCTTGCACGAGGGAAACGAAGCACGGCCACGCGAGTGGGCGGCGCGTACCCTTCTCGAAGATTTCTTTCCTTGCTTCTGGCGCAGGGATGGAGGGGATCCTCCGTGTCGTCCGCTGGAAGAGCACTACGATGTCTTGTCCTGGCTGATAGTCGTCGCAGTGACGCGGGAACGGGTGTAGTCGAGCTATATCTTCAGGATCGGATAGGCGCAAAGTGTCCAGGCGTTCGTTCGGCCACCCTGTAGCCGCTCGATTCTTCCTCGTCGCGATCAAGATCGCGCCATCGCGCGTGACGCGTAGACCTTGACAAGTGATAAGCTTATCACGTCGGAAGAGTCGTCGACGATCTATCGAAGAAGAAATTTTCTGCGACACGCTCGGTGTCCGCGGAGTTTGTTTGGGGAGTCTGATCGGTCGGGCGGATCTCGTAAGTGGACAGTGTGAAGTTTTCTCGGACGAAGGTTATTAAGTTGGTTGCAGCATCGTGATGTCGTTGGTCGGTTGGTGATTCGATAGCACCGATTTCTTAAGTCGGTTCGATTTGTGATCGATGGTCGCGGCATTCGCAAGAAGGAGAATAAGTAAATACGTCGTTAACGAATTCCGCGTCGAACGTTGTTTTCGAGCGTGGATATCGCGACGAGCATCGAGAGTTCAAAGTCAAACGATCGGAACTAAAATTAGTAAACGGTAGTTGAAAATAACGGCAACTGAATTTTATTAAAGGTCCATGAACCTATGCGAGCTCCATTTATCGTCGAACATACGGTTCATTCATGGATGCTATCGCACGTTAGTTGGAGGCTCGGTAATTCCAGAAATTCCTGCAATACCGTTTCACTCACGTGCTACTCGCGATTACTCGACCCACTATCGCTTTCTATCACGCGTCACTCGTTGCAACATCCCGACTCGTCTTCTTAAAGCCTCTGTAACTTTCCGTTATACGCCAGCCTGCCACGTATAATTTTGCCAATGAATGCCAACCTTCCGTTCCGTATCGCGAAGTCAATTTTATATCGGAAAATTTACGGAAAAACGAAAGTTTCAGGTTGCGGCAACATGCATCTCGAAGATTACCACGCGAACAGAAACGAAGAGGACGTGCAACGGGCGGTTTCCAAGAACACGAAACACGAGGCTTTCAACAGTTTGCACCTGGCACCTGTCGCGACCATAAACACCAGCGATCAATCCTGTTGGATCGCTTCTCACGCAGACAGCGTCTCCTCTCCCGTTTTGCCAAACAGTTTCAGCCCCAGAGAGTACACGGACTGGGAGCAACTCACCACCGTCTTCCAGTATCCCTGTCAACCGTATTCGTCCACAGACAGGTCGCCAGTAAGCACAGGTAGCGAAGCTACCACGCCAACCTGGAACAATGTCGTTCGCAGCGAAGCATCGGACTGTTCCAATAGCCAAAGATTACCATCCGTTGGTTCTGCATTCTCTTTCTCAAGAACTTTCTGTAATACGATCTATCCAGAGTACCAGGGATATCAGGATTACCAAGAGTATCAGGACGACGTATCCTTGACCTCTTTGCCCCTCGTCCTTCACAATCAAACGGACGATCAGGCGTTCAACGGTTGCATGCAGGCAGCCACGGACGAATTCGATCTTAGTTTAATCAGAGGCGATCCTACGTCGTTGTTAAGCAACGTGGAGTCTCCTTCTTCCCCGTCGTCCACGTACCTGGAAGAGCTTCAGGATCCGTTTTCCAACCTGAACGGATCTTGCTACGCGGTTGGACACTTGGTATCCGGCCAGCAAACCTGCGTGTCCACGATGAATTTCGTCAACGATACTGGATTGAACGACGGATTTGCGAATCAAGTTGTTCTGCCCAGGAACGAAGGACTGTTGCTGACCGACAGAAGAGTGCCGGTGTCCAAGCCTGCGAGCGACACGGACACCCGAAGCAAATCTTTCGGTGAGTCTAAAGCTGTTTTTAGTTAATATCCGTCGACCATTAGTATATATATGTATGCGTATCGATTTACGCGATTCTTAAAGTATAATTCGGTAAGCCGTCGTTATGATCATTGGTTTGTTTCTCACTTTTTTTTCCACTTTTTTACGCTATTTATGCGTTTGATTAAATTACAGTATATTACGTCGAAGTGTAATAGCATATTTTCAATCGTAAATTTCATATTTCAAAGGAAATAACCTTAAATCGTATCTTGCTATAGCACTCTGTAGTATACTTAGTAAGACGTAAGGTACTTTCGGGAGCCACCGATCTCGCACCGTTCAACGATTAATCGGTCTCTTTCTCGTTACCCGATGTACGCAGGAAGTGGCGGTAAGAATCATGCTTGTTTTAAGAACGTGACAAATAAATAGAAATAGCACTAAAAAGTAGCACTCGACTGCCACTCTCGAGTGCAGCGAGTAGTTTCGAGTAGTTTCCTTAACGAGTCTCGAGATCTACGGCTTGTTTACACGCTGATGACATGTTTGTTTCCGTTTCAGACTGTTCAACGACAGACGACAACTTGACGTCGACGTATCAGTGCCGATGGATAGACTGTGGCTGCGCTTTCGCCGAACAAGAGGGTCTGGTTCGACATATCGAAAGAAGACACGTGGAATCCTCGTCGTCGAACGCGCATGGACACGGAAGACGGGTTCAGAGGGACAGGGACAAGGATAAAGACAAAGAGGGAGAGGGTTACGCTGGTTCCGTAAGCGGCCAAGATGAATTCGCTTGCCTTTGGCAAGGATGTCCGCGTGTTCGACCTTTTAACGCCAGATACAAGCTACTGATTCATATGAGGGTCCATAGCGGAGAAAAGCCTAATAAGTGTCCGGTATGGGTTCTTTTATATCTCGTTATATCAAGTGGTATACTTTGTTACAGCGGTTAGTTCGAAATATTCGTCAAACTCTCAAATACACAATATGCTAGAAGATTCACGCGTTTAAGTATCATCGATATTTATTGTCTGTAAAAAGTTGAAAGTACGTATTTTATGCGACAGCGGAAACGCGAGGAGAAATAATTATTCTTCGAATCGTTTATTCGAGATTAAGAAGTCGTTCTTCGTTCTTACTCAAAAACCCTCTTCCGTTGAACTCTTCTCGAACATGTTGGCCGAAGCGAATACGTTTCTTCTGTGGTTTTGCTTCAAACTTTCTCTAAGCTGTTGCATTTTAATCGAAACCACCATTTGTAGAGCCATGGTGTAATTAATTGTACTTTCATTTTTACAGTTCACCGGATGCAAGAAGGCGTTTTCACGATTGGAGAACCTGAAGATTCACCAAAGATCTCATACGGGAGAAAGACCGTACGCCTGTCAGCATCGCGGTTGCTCCAAAGCGTTCAGTAACAGCAGTGATCGTGCGAAACATCAGAGGACTCATTACGACACGGTGAGTTTGTTATTTTATTTAGTTATCCAGATCGAAACCTGCTTGAACTACGATACTCGGATTATCATAAATGTGTGTATATATATTTAAAAGGAGGAAGCAGCAAAATCGGTCGTTTTAACAAGTCAGCTATTTGCATAACTTAAAAACATATTTATGGTTTGATTTCAATCGCCTGCGCGCGTCTGATATAGCTATCTTGGGATAAATATCGATACAGCGTTCTTACGTTACGTAAGACGATCGCAATTAAAGAACGATATTTCATCATGTGGTATTCGCATTTGCGTACAGTTGGTTTTCAATTATGATTATTCGAACAGGTGACGAAAGACGAGTAAAAAGTTGTCGCATAATCGCGTAATAATCATTTTTATTAGCAATTTATTTTCGTACAGCGATCCTTTGATATTTACGCGATCGAACCTCTTCGATGTTCTTTCGTATCTTTCAACTGCAAGCGCGTGAAAACTCGAGCTATCGTTGTATCGAAATATTTTGAAATTTGGATAAATGGATATTTTTTGTAATTAAAATTACGTAAAACGTATCGCGCGCGATATTACTCGATCGTAGAGTAACTTTAAGAAAGAGAAGCGCTTATCGCCAATGTTGAAATTTTGTAGCACGAAAGGTCAGTGAACATAAGCTGACTCGATAACTCGAGAAGCTTGCGAATTACGATACGCGAAACGTAACATTTTGCTATTGTAACAATAAAAAAATGTATTATCGCTTTAAAAAGACGCGGACACGATAATTTTGTCGCTCAACGAATAACGGCTACTTAACGCAATTATCGCTCGACGATTACCTCTTGTCCAGCGGCTTTCCAACCAATAATTACCATTACCACCTAAATCGTTTCACTGCCGTGTAGTATCATCTGTTTACACGTACCAGGCAATACTAGCGTACACGACGAATAGAGCCGCTTGTACAGTTCCGTTCTTTTAAATATCCACCTAGATATCCGCGACTTTTATCGAACAAAAACAAGAATCTCAAAAGAGACGAATAAATCTGCTACGAATATTTCGCGTTATCGAATTACCGTAGCGAATACTTGCCTGTACGATACTATGTGTTCGTGTTCGAACTATAGCGAACAGCTATAGCGAAGTCAGATCAGTGCTAGACAGGAAAATAAACTTATTTTATAAAAAATATTGTTAACAAAATGCTTGCGCAAATTTTCAGAAACCGTACGCGTGTCAGGTTAGCGGATGCGGAAAAAGGTACACAGACCCGTCGAGTCTCAGGAAACACGTGAAAAATCACTCGGAACCAACGACGCCGCTGTCCAACTTGTCATTGACATCGGACGGCAAGGCTTCGGCTAACCTGACTAAAAGTTCAAGCAACTCGCGGCACGATCCGATTTCTACTAGTTCGAGGCAACAGCAACAACAAGCGCGAACGGCGATCGTTTACACCACGGAATCGAATTATCGAACGTATAAGACTTCGGAGTCTTACGCGGACGAGGACGCGGACCTGTTCCAGACGAATCTGTGTCAGGTCGATCGGATTTCCATGAACCTTGACAGCAATCAAGAGTACGTGCCGATCGAATCTGTGAAACGCTTTCTCATCGACGATGTCAGCGCGTCAGGATCGCACGTGGAAGGTACAGGTAAGGGGAACGATTCACGATTAACGTTAGAAAGATCGGTCGCGTCGCTTCGACCGATCAACGAATCATCGATGGCAGATTCTCTGCGATTTCTAAGAAATCATCGACGCATTCATACTTTACGCATTCGTATCGACGAGATTTAACCTACGGCAGAGTCTATGCATCGATTTTTCGTAAAATTCGCAGAGCGTCGAACACCTTCTCGCCTATGTTCGAAGTAAATGGACGGCAAGCTGGAGAAAAATTCCGAGAACGCGCGATAAAACAGACGCGACTCCTACCGTTTCGAACAAAAAGTCGAGCAGCGTTGTTCGAGCGACCCGTACGAATCTTCATTGTACTGGTCCGCGCGTGCTGCCTTTTTCTGTCCCGGTAAATAGTAACGGCGCCGCCGATGACAGTGCGCGTTTCGCTTCCACCATGCTTAATCTCAGAGGAGGTTCAAACACGCTTTACGCGTTTACCCCACACCGAGTCTTAAAATAATATTCCCGACTTTTTTGGCCGGGAGCACACGCACGTAACGCACGCGCCAAAACAGACGACGCGGCTGCCACGTGCGACACACGCGTGCCCTTTTAAATTCCAGCCCTCGAGCCCGCGATTTTCTACCAAATAATACAGCCACATCATCGATCCCCACTCTACTCCTTTCTAAAATCGTTCTCTTCGCTGTTTATCAGCGATAGGCTCTAGGCTAGGTACGGCTCGAGTGCATCGTCGTGCACCGTATATGCGGGCGTTTCATTTTTCCAACCGTTAAGTTTCATACCATTTACGATCGACGATAATCGCACGATTTCGCGCGTATTTCCATTATCGCATACTCCCTGTGGTATTTTGAACGGTGTGCGGCGAGCAATTTAAAAGATATTTTAAAACAACGGATCAGCAGCCGGAAGCGATATCTCGATGTGAATTTATCGAGAGAAATTCATCGATATCACGTTTCGTTCGGATTTATGTTTATTCATAGAATTATAAATACGCGTACGTGTATGTATATCGAAGCTAGTCTCGTCGTTGTACGTGCGTAATAATAAAATTTCGATCACCAAGCTAATGGAGTTTGATCGACTTAAGGGTCGAGTCTAGGTCTAGGTCTTTAAACTAGATTCGCGAAACTAGCGCACAGTGGTCGTTCAAATCTGTTTTCTACTTTACAGGGTACCAGGTCGAGGATGAAGTGCCTGACTTCCAAGAGCTCGGTTCCGATATCGAACAACAGTTTCTCGAACTAAGCAGCCTCGATGACGCGGTTTTCATCGACGGTTGAGAAACATGTTGTTTATCATAGGAGGAGGATCGAAGAAGACTTCGCGGTGAACGCGCCATATTTCCAAAGACTCGTTTCCATTTCTTTTTGTATTCGATTTTTATACGCTTTCGCTCGATTAGATAAATTTCATCGACAGATATATTTTTGTACATAGACCGTTGTATATATCATTAAATACACGATTTTGACTATTACGTCCGATGTTATCTTATTTTTGACTTTTTAAGAAAAAGTGGCGTTTGCTATCTGAATATTATCGATAACGTTACCGATTTTGCGAACGAACTGATTTATTTCACGATATAATTTTGTTATTATCGCGTTACCGTTAATAAGAAAATTTACGAAATTAATACGAAGATATAGAAATTAAGAAACCTTGGCTATGCTTATAAAACGTGGACTTTTTATTTATTCGTCGTACATCGAGTCAGAGACAGCGACAATTTTTCTACGATACGATGTAATCCTCAAACGCAGAACGCAGTTTCGTCGAAAGCGCGTTCGAATTCTGACTTCTTTCTCCGAATCGTTGCACATCCTTAAGAAAACGACTCGCTATACAAGTATTTTTATACAAAAAATACATCGTGATATTTTCGTTCGTAGAAAGCGTTACGAACAACGAGTCCTCGTTCCTATTAATTTAATTCGAATTACTCGAATTCGAAGCATTCGAATAAGTTTGAAGAATAATAAGAATAACAATAATAAGAAGAATAATAAACTCGTGATTTGTAAAACTTTTACAAAGTACTTCTTTTTAGACTTCACGAGTCACGAGTTATCGATATTAATAAGTACCCCGTTGCTTATGTTAACAAAACTTACGTGCTAGTAAAACCGATGAAATTCCGCAAATTCTACATTAACTGGTTATTCCGTTTGAGGAAAAATGACAAAATTGTAAAAAGGAAATACTCGATTCGTTGTTTGTCGATCGACTAACTGCGTTCCAGTTGATCGATAGATCTGGTGTAAAAACTTGGAAGGATATATTTCGAGTCAACTAAATTAGATAAATCTGTGGCGGCACTCGACAAGCATCCGAGCTAATCGGATTAGTCTAACAGCTTAAGTACCGCCTTCTCTTTTTTTTTTCCTATATCGAGCTTGTCGTTAACCTACTGTAATGGCCCCTCGCGCGGATCGTAACGATGACATGCTGCAGCAAGCTTTGTATAAAAAGCAATCTGACCCACTACAGAGATGTTTTAGTGGCGATAGGGTTAAGCAACGGTTTATTTTCAAGCTGTGCTGCACCGAGACGGTTTCGCCCCCTCCGTCAGTTTGTCGCAAATTAGTTTAAAGAAATTGTTCAGCGCCTTGCTTTGTATCTCCTGCAACAGACGGAAAACACGACGAATTAACGTTTGAAACGTGATTCGCTATTAATCGAGCTCTTATAGAAGAAACGTGCTCGCAATGCCGAGTACTCACCCCGTTGATCGTGATCGTTGGAACGAAAGAGAGTCTCGCGGCCAACTCTTTCGTTTTCTCGCCATACGCGACCAACAGATCGTCCGACAGAGAACTCTTGATGCACTCGTTCATCTTCTCTTGGATCTGCTCGCTCAATCCTACGTTCTTGGCACACTGGAAAATCGTTCCGTACTTTTATCTCGAAGAAAAGATTCCTCAGGTAACAGGTTTGCTTTAATCCCGTCGCGAACCTTCGATTTTTATATTTTAAGTTTCTTCTTATTTCGACGAAGCAGCAAAATTCGTCGTATTTTTAGGCGATCGTTTAACGTAAAGTTCAAGCTAGAGGATTATCAATCATACGACGAAATAATTGTTACGTTAGAACGGTGTAAACGGTTAATGAAAAATTTGTGTAGCGCGAATTTCTTTATCGACGAACTTGTCAGCTTTTAATCCATCGATATTTGCTCTTCTCTTTAACATGCTTAAAAATCAATACGAAAATACACGAACACTTGGCTAAAAACTTGGCCACTGATTATCTTCCTTTTCTATCAGCCGACTATCTATCAAAATTTTAATTGTTTTCCAAATTACCGATCGATCTTTGATTAAACGCGTTTCAAGAACAGATATCAACGGATCCGAGATAGCGTCAAATATCTTCGCACTGATTCGTAGAAACGAAACATTTCCATTTGGCGAGAAAGGCCTTTCCTCTTTTGTTCTCCTCCTCTTTTATCCTTTCGGGCTAATCGACTTTCGGGAATTGGTCAACCAAACGATTTTCCAACAATTTACCTACGATCTCCGATTCCTTTTGTTCTCACAGGGCAATTATAAATAAACGATTCTAAACAATTCTACGCGCGTTTTAGAACATTTGATATAGGCCACTGTATATCGAAGAATTTCTAAAAAGTTTGCACAGTAATATCTAACAACGTGTGAAAATTCAATGTTTTTTATTGGTTTAATTATATTCGGTTAAATTTCTAGTTTCGAGAAAGATGGCAGAAAAGGTAAATAAAAATAACGAGTACCTGTGAAAGAGAGGATGGCGGAAACTGCGAGGTCATTGCGCAACCAACTAGCGCCACGGTATGTTGTTGAACCTTATCAGCCGTTTCTCCGTTCTGAATCGCGTGAATACCGCACGCCTGAGCCTTGTTCCCATTGCACTCAGCTTCTCCGTGCTGACACGCGAAGCGCCATTTTTGCGTGATTGGATCTTTCCAATGCTATTTATTTAGATGTAAATAAGTATATAAGAATAAATGACATACGGCTCGATTCGTACGATACGTTGTATTTGCCGACGTTATTCTATTTCTTATTTATCTATCGCGTTTAGCGTAAAACGTATTAGTTGCGCGTCCGATATAGTAGGTAATGACATAGCAAAGTACCACTCACCGATGCTTTCCCGTACGGAACGAAAGTGACTCTGATGTAATCTTTCAATACATCGTATTGCGGCAAAAGTTGCTGCTTGATCCACCGTATGCTATCTGGGCATAGCGATTCGTAATAAACTCCCACATCTATCGCTGCATTCGACTCGCCGCCGGCCACCTACACAGTTATCACAGAACGATCACGAGTCTACGATATGGTTGTCGATCATCTTACGTTTAATTATATTTTAACCGACGAATTAGGTTCAAGTTAGTTTAAGCGAGCGTAAATTAGTACAAGTTATCGTAAGAGACTGTTGTTTGGCGTAGTTTGCAAGAGAGGTAATCGGAAGCCTCGTAACCCCATAGGGGAGTCGATAAAATTCGACTATTGCTATCCTACGTTTACATAAATTATGCGAACGATAGGTATATTATTTAATATTTCATTGATATAAGGTACCTGAAAGCAAATTTTCACGCAACTTTATATTTTTATTTCGGCTTGTAATAAAACGTTCTTCGTCCTTCCAAACATTACAACGTATGACAAACTAGAATAAAATTCTCTGTTATATAGATATCGTGTGTATCCCGTCTTCCGTTCTCTATACTTATCACTTATCGAATTGGTATTTTTACAATTAAACTAAAGGAATGGAGTTTCGATAAGAATATGCTTTAATATTAAACGTTATAACAAATATCTTTTATGTTCGATATTTTATAATACGTACGTTTCTCGATATGTATATCTATAAATATAACCATGATCTAACGATAATTACTACAAATAGTCGGCGCGTTATAAAGAATTGTATAACGTTATTTATTTGCTCTGTGATTAATTAATCAATTTGACAATTCGATCAGTGATTAATTTAATGACATTATAACGAATATTTTCGTAATAAATTTCTATAAGTAACCTCTCGTAGCTTTTGGAACAAAGAAACAGGATCATCGCGAATAATCGATAAACAGGTTTCAATGTTGTACGATACTCGAGGGGAAAAACTTCTTGAAAACCGGCTTTCGTCTTGATAGCTTTTTTCATCGATGTGTCAAAATAAGAACTTTCAGATTAGACTTACCACGAATGTCAATTATTATTTCATGTTATATACTTGTTATTTTAAAAGTCGGCAACGATATTAAAACAAAGATACGATCAACAGATCAGACTTTTTGATAATTTGAAATTTGAAATTTTATTTCTGTCTCTTCATTATCTAGTAAAAGGAATCATAAAACGTAAGCAAACTTCAACAGCGAATTCAACGTAAGTTGTGACAAAAATCTGTTGGAAACAATAGGTAATTATAATTTAAAGGCAATTTGCCCATTGTAATACTGTCGTCGTATAACCAGTTATCTTAACCATGATGGGAAGGAACGAGTCAACACATTCATGGTAATAATTCATTTATCGAGCGATTTCCTCTTTCTTTGTTTCTAATACATCGTTTTATTTACATTCGAAATACATGTCACATTTAGTGCAAAAAATACGATATAAATAGCTTTACTTACTATATTTAAAAATTCTACATTTTAAATGGAAATAGAAAGAGAGAGAGAGAGAGAGAGAGATTCTACGTTTTAAATGGGAACAAATACAAGGTCTACATGTCTAT
Organism: Bombus vancouverensis nearcticus; assembly: GCF_051014615.1. Classification (NCBI taxonomy): domain Eukaryota; kingdom Metazoa; phylum Arthropoda; class Insecta; order Hymenoptera; family Apidae; genus Bombus; species Bombus vancouverensis. Next base: position 13,074,174 of record NC_134923.1, read on the forward strand.
AGAAATAAATAAAACTTTTATAACCTAAATAAGCGGAAATTTCACATTCCAAATGGGAATAATAAAACATCCTATATTCCAGATCTCTTTCAAATAAAAACATATGGAAATTCTACATTGAAAACTACAATAAAAAGACATCCCACGTTCTATGTGGAAATGTACAGAAACTCGACATTCTAAATGGAGAATCTTACATTTTAAGTGGAAAATAAATAAAAATTTCACACGTGAGATAGAATCTCTTATGAACACATATTTATCGAAAATACAAACTATGAAAAGTGAAATTAAAGGAATTCTCACTTACCAAAGCACTATGGCCGAGGAACGCGACAGCGAGTATGGCCGTGATCGAGCTGCTCGCACTGAACAGGTAGCACCGCATGGTCTTTCTGGTATACCGACAAACTGGCCAACAGCTTTTAAACCAGCTTTATCTATAATCTATAGTCCACAGTCTATAGCGACGTCGAACCTGTGCCAAGGAGGGAGACTTTGAAAATGTAGGAGGGGCCGATAGAAAGAGCGATACGAGAGAGGCAGGGAAGAGAAGAGAGACGGGAAATCGTACATAGTAGACGGTACTTCATACGGTACTACAGACAGTAATTCACATGTAACTTCACTTTCACTACTAAACAATACAATGATGTAGTAATGGGTTTGCGAATTAATCGATTAAATTAATAACGAAGCAATTAACAGTAACTTTTAATGTAAAAACCATGTGAATTGCGCAGATATACAGTCTTTGTCATTCATTATGCTATAAAAAGTAACATAATAAGGAACAATATTTATTGTTTACATTTGTGGACAAATATATATTCGATTTTCATACATACCATCTATTTTGATATTTGATAAATTATTGCAAGAATATTTTCGGTTCATTCGTTTTTAAATAATTAATCAACAATTAACACTTTACCGATCGATAGCCGATTAGTTGGTTTTTCGTCGCCGACGCCTACCGACCGATAACCTATTAATCGGCTTTTTGTCGTCGACAATCTTTCTCATTATTTGAGCAGTAATTTGTTATTTGGTACTAAGGTACTTTGTTCAGTTGCGTTGCTTCGTAAGCTCCCACAGTTTTATACCAATTTCAAAGACGCACCACTCGCGATGAACAAAAAGAATGGTATTGGAGAGTCTAAACCGAAACAGAACCGGCGCCAGGGAGAATCTGCGCCCGAACTGCCGGTCGGACGTGCGTATGCTGTTGAACTGCTAGCGGTCGGTAGAGATAAAAAACACTGTTGATCGTAGAACTGAAAATATCATAACACTTTAACATTTACAATATTGATATCTCTTGACATTGTACAAAGCGACGAATGCAAATGTCAAAATTAGTATTTCACATTGTTTGCACGATAAAAGAACACATAATTTAATCGATCTACCATATTCGCTACAAAATTTCATCTGTATAGCTACTATATGTAACAATCTTATACTAAATAAGATTAAGGATCGATTCCCTGATGAAATTTCAATGGTCTCTTATTTTCTTTTAGATCCCTTAATATTTCGTTAGCTCGTGTCCTGAAAGTTTCTGCTAGCTCTGCACTTTGCTGCACACCATCGCCCCTCTTGTGCATTATAGACAAATTAGCACAAGCATATGGGTTATTTAATTCGCAACATTTTAATGACAGTTTATAGGCCTCTTTTAAATTCTTTTCTACGTATCCTTCGATACCGCTTAAGTAAATGCCTGACAAAAAGAAGCAAGCTTTCTCTTGGTTTAAATCGCAAGCTTTTTTTAATAGTTTCATTCCAAGCAAGACCTGAGTACCCCTGACTGGCTCAAGTTTTTCTTGAGATATCGCAAGAGCGCCTGCGTGAAGGCAGCCTCTTGCATCGTCCTTATCACAACCTTTTTGCATGTATTTGAATGCTTCTTTGCAATCTTTCTCACACTCTGTACCTATAAAAATTCAATTTGCAAATTTATAAATAGCAAATAACAGTTTCGGTAAATACTAGTTACCACTAAATATTAGTTAATTACGTAAGATATTAAACGAACGATATAAATTTGAAAAAGATAAAACATGATATAAATAACATATTTGGCGAAGAGACGAAAATACCGTGGGCAACATTTTGATTTTCCCGGTACGAGGCACGCGCCATTTTTACTCACCCATTACTCTGTAATCGCCGTATTTTGTGCAACTTTTCCCATAACCGCGTTCGTCACAATTTTTCTTATACAGATTTAGCGCCTCCTTGGGATTTTGCTTAATAGATTCATGATAATCACCCAAAAGATGGCAAACTATCGAAAAATGTCAAACATTTGAGATACGAGGTTAGAATCACCAACAGCCTCGGTGCTTACCTTCAGCTTTCTTCTCACTTAAACATCCAAATTGATATTCTATATAAAGATTCTTTAAATATTCTTCTACCTCTTCTTTCTTTTTAAAATCGTATGCCGCCATATTAAGCGATTACTTTTGAGTTACTAGCGTCGGGCAAACTTATCAGAAAAATAAGCACATGGTTTCTAAATTTAAAGACCAATCAAACGATGAAACGATATGCGTGCGCATCCTGTGATTTTTCGAACGAGCGCAAGTCGACAACCAAGGTACTAGCAATTCACAACATTAGAGCTGCTTGTCAGTTCAGGTGTGCTTGTCATGCAGTACGCTGTAAGTACATATCAAATTATTTCTACGGGGCACATGAGGACATATATCTTCACAATTATAGGATAATTCATATGTCGAAGAGGAAAATACGCTTATTGAAGTGAGTAATTTTGATTTAATTTGATTAATACTTTCTGTTAAACTATCGACGAAGTTATTATAAACTGTTTATAATCGTTTGCAAATTTATTTCTTCGGGCTTTTTTACATTTTTCATGATCCTTGTTTTCAATCACACATACTAATATTTCAAATAACTTGCTTTGCTATAATTTTAAGGTTACCGAACTACATATATTGTTTTGTACTAAAAACAATAGCATATCGTTTTAAAACATAAGTAGTTATAATTACGTCTACAACAAAAGCTTGAGAATTGTTCGTCCAATTAAAAGAATGTATATATTTTTGTTGAAAGATTCGGTAATCACTTTCGAATAGTTTTCGTATAATGGGATATTTGGTCGGTTTACAATTTTATAATCTGATGAAATATAAAGTGACAATTAAATGCAATGTTAATATCATATTTATATCCTCATTTCTCTTCTTGTTTAATAAAAACAAACAATTCAGTTTTCATATATTATATAATTAAATGCTTTTTTTTTATTTACCATACAAATTGCTTTGAAAAAAACTAAATTCACACGATTATTTGTTAATTAGTATTAAGATCGATTAACATAATTATCTTAAAGCAACTGTATACAATGTTTCGTAAACTGAGGGAAAACGATAAACTAGACTAAAAAAGTCCAAAATGTATTCAAAATTTAAAACACGTGTGTGTATATATATATATATATATGTACGTAGACAATATTGTATCAAATACAGTTGTATATTTAACTAAATGTGACAAAGGAAAACATATTTTGTATAAAATAGAGAATATTCGACAAATCGATACAAATCGATCTAGTCTAGTCGATTTAAACTTTCCTTACTACTAGGTCAAATCGTAGAGTTCATTCGGTTAGGGGGCCGTCTCTTTATCTACCCTCCGTAATCAGAATTCATCTACATAGCAAGTGCAAATGTAAATGTAAAATACACCGAATGAATTGTACGCGGGCTTAACTTATGTCGCTTTCGTATTTGCCCCAATCTAATATAATCTTTTTTTACTCGAGTACATGAGCGACACCTGCGTATGATTTATGCCACTTACCACACATCCATTAACCTTCTGCACTTGACCTATTTGTATTTCTTGCATGTTTAATCCGATCGATATTTCCATCCAATTGATATCGATATTTGATAGTGCTTGACATGAAATTTTACAGGTATCCTTTAAAAGTTCATAACATAAAAATTTGTTAATTATATATACGCTCAAAATTATACAAATCAATTAATTCATGCAAAATATTCTACCCGTAACTCATTCAGTATACTCTATGCATAATCACGTTAGTTGTATTAACCGGTATTTATGAATATTTGAAACATTCTATTTCTAGTTTATTTATTATTCGTTTTATCTGTCATACGGAATAACGTGAATCTTGACAGCCTGATTGATACTTCAAAGTTGAAGGTCATAGTTAAATTCTCAGAATCAATTCAGTTTCAGTCGACTCCTTGAACTTGAAGAAAGTTAAAATTAGTTTATTAGTTTTTATATTTGATGTTTTTAGAATGTAGTACATGTAAATAAAAATATTATTAAACAAAGGAGAGATATTATTATATGCAAAAATAAAATATTTTTTTAGTTTCTATACTCGATCTATAGGAATGAGAAATTTCTTGGTTAATCAATAATAACTCATTTATTCTAAGAATTTAATTTTCATACAATTCATTACTACTAGGTCTTATAGTTGCCATATGTTTCAAACTATCGATCCCAACATTTCACTTTGTAATGGTCGTTTGTTTATGGTCGTAATTGCGAAATTTTTATTATCAGGTGTTCTTGTCGTATTATGCGTTGTTAAATGGCACATTTGGTCATTTTACGTTCAAATACGATTTTATGAATGCTGGTCGCATACATAGAGGTGGGTTGTACGGCTTAGACACGCTATAATTCGGGGTGATTCAACGCGTAACTGAGTTCAAGGACAACACACACACACACACATTTCGTCGGCAAACGAATGAAATACTTAACGAGCAAAAAGCAATATGTTCCTGAGAAACACAACATCAAGTAATGTCGCCGAAATAATGGCGTCGAAAATTGCACGATATACTTATTAAAATGACGAAAATTCAATCCAATTAGCGATAACATTTTTCGTGACTTTTGATATTCTCATTTAATTTATCGATAAGTTAATTCGGGAAACATAATTTATTAATATATTCGACCGTTCAAATAGTGCAAAAGATACACAGAACTATGCTTTACAACAAAATAAAATGCATACTTAAATGCCCGTCGGTCACCAACTTTTCAACCAAGTATACTATCATCTTCTAATAGCGATCTAACAGTCAAGGTGTAACGACTCTTCTACAATTGTTACGCGTAACGACAATCCTCAAGGCAAAATCTCTTTCTCTGCCTAATCTAGTGTCTTTCGTTTTTAGATGAGCGAGTCTGTGAAGGTGGCTGTGAGATGTCGCCCAATGAACGCTCGGGAGCTCCAGCAGGGATGCAGGGTACGTTCATAGAGGCGGACAATGAACAGCCAGGAGATCGTCGACGCTTCTGAGTTCGTGTCACATGCACCCGCGCCACCAACGTGCGCTATGCACGCTTTCGCTTCTGTTTCTTGTTTTGTTTATTCGTGGAAAGTATGTGGATAACTCGTCATTGTTCTATCGAACGCGTTGTAGCCTAGCGACCGTATCAAAACACGCGAGCAACATGCATGGACACTGTAATTTTTCCGCTAGGAAATTTTTTACGAGATCATCCTCTCTGAATCTTCGAATCTTTGACTCAAGTTCGTTGGATGAATGAATTTCGTCGGATTAAGGATGGTTTTAGTTTTATTAAGTAAGTAAAGTCACCACGAAGATTCTGATTGATGTCTTTTTTCTTTTTTTTCTTTTGTTTCAGATCTTTTACCCTCTATATGCAATGTGGGACGTGTAAGCCTCCAACGATTTTTCGATCGCGTATTTAAATAATTTTGTTTAAATGTCGATGTCTTTTTAAACAAATTTTTAAATATGTCACTTTGAAACCCGTTGGATATCGTGGCAGAGATGCTAATAAATAGCCACGAATTTTTCTAGATCTTTTCGAATGTCCCCCAACAAGCTAAAAACTCGGCTTAGCCTTAAGCTCTCGTCCCACATTGCACAACGCGTTAGTAAAAAGAGAACTGCATTTTTTATTTATTTAAACTGAATAGTTCTTTTTAATATTTTTAACGTCTTGTGGCTGTTAGCAACATGACGTGGCATTGAATGTAAGAATTTTTTAACAAATAGAAACTGTCTGTCTTTAGTGTCGCACAGTGTTTAAATTTTGCTTATAACTGTTATAGCTATTATAATTCTGCAGTAAACCGTAAAGAGCTTGAATTTCTTTCACACCGTAAAGAAGAACAAAAAATTGATCGTATAATATAGGTTATGAATTCGACAATTTACATCGGAAATAAAATAAAGAAATCCCGTTTATCCCATACAAACCAAACGTAATTTTTTAACAATAAAAGAAATTGAAAGAACGGCGAAATAATTAGTTTACCGTAACGTGTATCAACGAGTATATTTCGTTTTTCTACGTATCTAGGAATCCTACACCATCGTCGAAAAGTATCCCAACAGTTGCTTATTACTTGAAATGTAACTTAATTATAACATTATGGAGCTATCTGTTATAAAATATTATGACACGATATTCAACTATTCGCATGAATAAAACTGTAAGTTTCTTTTGCACAAATGCCATGTAATATAATGGAAGAGTTTCGCTATTTGAGAAATTCTCGATTTCAAAATTGTTTAATTTTTAAGATATAGATTAAATAAAAGCAGATCTTCTAACCTCGCAGCTAAATCGCACATCATGCTTACTTCAAGTACCTAGTACATACTATTCCAAAGTTATAATTATATGGAAGAATATAGAAAAATAACAAATATGACAGTTAACTATTAGTTTGTATACTACGTTTGTAACTTCTATACTTTAATAAAAAATCATTTTATCGAGATATTCATAATTTTTCAGGTTTCGATCGACAAGTTTTGAATTATGCGTTGAACGTTTCATGAATATGCATTGCAATTCGTGCGAACCTCGTGTGAACCGAAACCCAGACCAGGTCAAAACACGAGAAACTATAAATATATCGTTTAATAATTAGCGCGGAACTTCTGAAAATCTGAAAATCATTATACCGTTGTTACAAATCGTACACAATATGTGCGTGTATTTATCGCGAATCATACGATCGCACCTACGCAAAGTTACACGTACACGCAGCGTGCACGTGTGCCTCTTGTGGCAGTGTGTCAACCACGTGTGTCGCCGTACATGAACGTAAAAGAGGGAAAAACAAGGAGGATATAAAATTGGTAGCACGACTGTGGCTTTCCATCGATTTGGCATATATTCCGCTTCATCGATAAGCATGTGAATACGTATGTATATAGGCATGTAAAATGATGTGTGCAACGACGCGGTTCGATACCACTATCTATGCATCGTGTATGCACCGATCAGCTTAGCGTGCCTACGTTACCTTCTGAATATCTTATGGAATAGTAAATTTAATGACGACTCACTGTACACGATGGCCCGTGATACATAGTTGCGAGCTACGTTGATGGACGTACGATGAAAGTGGAAAGGGACTTTGAGTCAACACGTGACAGATAGAATAAAAGTTTTCTTTTCTTTTAATTGTATTTACGTTTGTTTTTCATTACTTAAGAAGTATAGAATGTTAACTTTGTTGAAAGAATTCGTGCGCTGTATTCGTTCAATTTTATTAAGTTTGATAATGCATATAGAAACGTAAAATGATTTAAGATACAGGAATTATCAGGAAAAATATTCGTTATTTCATATTTTGCTGTTCGATGCATTCAGAGTATTTATTATGTCGAGTGTTAATTGTTAATTAATATTTTGTTGGATCGTATCCCGCTCTACAATTTTAATTTAATTTTAAGGTAATTTAGTTTCACTTTGTTATATCAGGTTTAACTCTCGACCAACGTTGTTGAATCACGTGTCACTACGGAAATGTTAATCAGAGTACTTGGTTTTAAACTAATCTACATTTGAAATTAACAGGCAGCTGGCTTTTAATTATATCTGCGAAACTTATTTACTCGACGTATCGGACGAAAAATGGGAAAAGAAGCTCGAATCGATAATTTAGTTACAATACTGAAACAGGAAGAAGCGACAATTGCGTTTTATTATTATTTCCGCGAAATTCAATCGATACGAGTACGAACTACGAACTATCGCTAAACCGACGTTGCAAATAATAGCCACATTACACAGATAGTTTTTGCATAACGAGTATAGAATATAACGTGATTGATAAATCACGTCGATCGATTAGTTGTATAAAAAAAATTATATAACTTTAATCGTTTTTGCACGCGTTGCTTGTAAATTACGGGAGTGCAGTTATAGGTTTTAATTTGAAAAGCAAAGTCTTTTGCTCGATCGATATTCCGCTCAGATGAAATTTACAAAAACCCTGTTATTAATAAAGGCAGGAACATTTGTGAATATTTATCCTCCTTTATACGCGTAGTTCGCTTTTAAGAATGGACTAAACAGAAAAATATTTGCACAACGAAAACCTACATGCATGCACACTACGAACTTAAGAAAACATATTTTTCCAAGTCACGGTGTTTCGTAAATGTACAGTGACCTTAATTCACGCTGCAGTATATCGCGCTATATCTGTACTTCGATCTTACGTTATTACACATGATATGATGTGATATTACACTTTCTTGGTTCTAGCCTCTTATTTCTTTTCCGTTCTTCCTCCGATCCTCGTTACTTTTCGCGTCTCTATCCTTTTTCTTTCTCTATTCCCTCTGCGTCTTCGCGTTCTCTCGTTATATACTGCAAACGGTATACTTTGCGGTATACTGGAAACAGCAACTTTGAGAGCTATTAAAGAGCTACAAGCAACAAAGCTGTTAAATCGATTACTAATCATTAGATATTATTAAACTTATATTATTAATAATAAGGAAATTTCATCAAGCTTTACACATCTATCGGTAAACTCGAAAATTCACCTATCGTATTTTTTTCACCTGCGCAGAACGTGGTAACGATCGATTCTGCGTCAAAATGCTGCACCCTCGAGTGTCCAGCAGCCGCAGGCCCCGGAAACGGCAAGGTGTACCAATTCGACGCCGCCTTCGGTCCGGAAGCAACTACAGAATTTGTCTACGAAAACGTTGGTTCGGTCATCGTGGAAGCTGTACTGGACGGCTACAATGGCACGGTGTTTGCATACGGACAAACAGGCTGCGGGAAATCGCACACAATGCGTGGATTCATCGAACGTACTTTAGACCACATCTTCGAGGCCACGTCGACGGCCAGCGCGGAAATGAGATACTTGGCCCTGCTCAGTTACCTGGAAATTTACAACGAACGATTAAGGGATCTATTGCAAGACGGTGGGAGCGATCTGTTGACCTTGAAAGAGGATCCCAATCGCGGGACTTACGTGGCTGGAGGTTTGAGAGAGGTGACGGTGAAAGATGCGGCGGAATGCGCACGACTGGTCGAACAAGGTGATCGAAGAAGAGCCGCTGCAGCTACGAAAATGAACGCAGCTAGTTCCAGGAGTCACGCTGTGTTGACGTTGTCCTTGGAAACGCTGGCCATCAACGAAGAGAGCAGTAAGACTGAGAATCCGGTAAAGAGAGGAAGGCTTCACCTGGTGGATCTTGCCGGGTCCGAGAGGCAAGCGAGGACTGGTGCTACCGGAGATAGACTGAAAGAGGCAGCTAGCATCAATTTGAGTCTTTCGGCGCTGGGAAACGTGATCAGTGCGTTGGCTGCTGGTCATGGCAGACACGTGCCGTATAGGTATGTTGGTAGAGACTGTTAGACGAAATTTTAGAATCGTTAGGATAACGTACTTGCGCGAAGAATACAGGAGAAAAGTCAGTTAGTTTCTAATTTGTACGCCACTTGACGGCCAAAAAGGAATACTTCGATATCGAACGATTGTAAAAAGGGTGAACTCGTTGAGAACTCCAGAGATAAAGTCTCCGTAAAGGTATCATAGGTGACGCAACGCGGCATAGTAGAATCACATCGTTTTTCAAAAACTACATCAGACGTAAGTTTCGTTAAAATCGTCGATTCATAGCCGACGATTGGTTCCTTCCTTCGTTAGTTATGCCGAGTTAGTTAGTTATAACATCGCAACATTAGATAAGATGGTGTAAAAATTTTAGTCGTTGAATAAATTCTTTCTTGCAACGCTTCGCGGATGTATCGGCTGTTCTTTAAAGGTCTATACTAAAGGGATTAATCGTTGTTTAAATCGACGCTCGAAGAAACTCGTATACTCGAGACGATACGAAACATCGCGTAACGAACGCGATCGATCACAAAGTCACTAAACGTTTCCTTTGAAAATTCCCTATCCAGAGACAGCAAGCTAACCAGGCTACTAAGAGACAGCCTCGGTGGAAACGCAAGAACTCTGATGATAGCTTGTATAAGTGGCAGCGACGTGGACGCCGAAGAAACTCTGAGTACCTTGCGATACGCAGCCAGAGCTCGATGTATCAAGAACAAACCTGTCGTCAACGAGGATCCGAAAGATGCTTTACTGAGGCAGTATCAATTAGAACTGCAACGTCTAAGGAAGTTGATCGAGTCGAACGATCAGTCGCTCGTAAAAGAGATAGCCGCGAGGGCAGAAATCGAAGACGAAGAGAGTATCGAGCAACGAGAATACAGCGAACATGTGAAAAGATTGAAGGAGGAGTGCGAACACTCCAATCTGTTTGCTCAGAAGCTTCGAGAGGAATTGCAGGCTATGAAGATTCGCTACGAAGCTGGTACTATCGGCGATACGAGGCCCAAGCCTGTTTCTCAGCAGCCGATGGACGAACAGGACGTGGAACGGGAGGAAAGGCGAAGGAAGAAGCGAGAGGCGGCCATGCAAGAGGTATTGAAGAGACTGGAGAAGCTAACTATCGGAGGAGAGGAGCAAGGAAATGCCGAATTGAGGAGACGACGAGAAAAAAGAAGAAAGAGGCTGGAGGCTCTCGCTTCGGCTCTGGAGACTAGCGCTCAGGAAGGAAACGGAAGCGTGTTCCAGGTGTATGGTCAACTCCGGTTAGTAGTTTGAACGTGCGAAAGCTGCGTCGAATATGTACGCACGAAACGGTTCGTGCAATTGAAACGTACGGCGTATACCTCTTTGTTCGTCCAAGTTAGAGAGAAACGTTAGCAGGAAGAGACGAATAAATTTCGTTCGGTCGATTTACGCTATTGGATTCTATCCTTTTAACAATTCGTACGATGAAATCTAGATTCTAGATTTTCCGATTCTACCAAGTTTCAAGAAACTCGAGTATTTACACGCAGTATTGATAGTATAATTGAAAATAAAATATACGATAGAACGTAGTTTAACGGTAGTTTGCCTGGTATTATTACGAAGAGTACGTTTAAACGTTTCGAGATCATATATCATATGTATCTTTCTATTCGGCTAAAATTATATTCCCAACGTAGATCGACGGAAGATGCGCTAAAACGAATGGCGAAACGAGCGAAGCAACTCGAAGCGGAAGCAGCCGATCTCCAAGCTTGCTGGGACGCGGAGCGACGCGATCTTTTGCGCAGAGAACTGCTTACCTCGCAAATATGCGACGCGATGGTTCCTCATCTTCGACCCGGATGTCCGTTTCGCGATGTCGCTGCCGTCAGATCCACGGCCACTTGGAGCGACGAGCTGGGTCGTTGGAGATTACCGGACGCGACGCCACGTATTTCCCTTCCTCCAGCGTCGTTGGTGCCTAAAGACAATACACAGTACAACGTAGTGCCTTCCAAACCGGATCTTAACAATAATAGCAATAACGAGGATAACGCGGACGAGATGGACGTGGAAGCTGAGAACGAGGAGAGCAGCGAACAGGAACAAGCGAAGAAACTCGATATCGTTGACACGTACTTCCGACGAAATAGGATCGACAAGCTCCTAGCTCACGCGAGAGAAGCAAAAACTTTTGGTAAGCAGCGATGTAAAAGCGATGAAAATTTATCGGTCGTTGTAACGTAAAACCGTTGAATCCGTCGATGCGTGACGATCCCGACCGGTCGAGCAAAATCGGAAAATTATTTTATCGTTATTTTATCGTTTTGAAGATCGTCTAGGTGCGAACGCCGGCTTTCCTTATTTTTCTCGTTACTACACGCCGCACGCCACGACAACGTGAACGATAGAGTCTCGCGAACGATCCGTAAGGGCATACATCGACGGATCGACCTAAGAAGCTCGTTGCTTCGAATCTAGAAATCTATTTCCTCTTGCAAACGCGTACGCGACTAGCAAATCCGGAAAACAGAAATCCTACGTAACAAACGACGAGATAAACGATGATAACCGCGTTGTAGAACCGGGCAGCCGACTCAGCAGATCAGTTGGTTCCGAGGAAAGCGTTCCTTTTGGAGGCAATCGTCTTCAACTGAACGCCTTAAATCTGCAAAGTAGCGCGCCAGTGATCGGCGACTTGGATGGTTACAGGCCAACGCAACGTCTACCGACCGGACGAACGAGCCGACCAGGTTGCACGTTGGAAGAAAATTCGATAAATAACAAAAGTTGTCTCGTTAATCAAGCGATAAGGCGGAATCCTCCTCGAATCTTGGAGGCGTTGCCCTCGCAGCGCAATCTCCAAGGTACGAACGGTGCCTTCAAGTTTGGAAATAAAGCCACGTCGGACAGAATATCCGACAAACTATCGTCGGCATTCGTTCGCGACCAAGCGGATGACGATCGTTCGACGCTGGTCGAACACGCTCGTTCCCCCACGTATTGAGATCGAAGGTACAAAGCCACCGCGACAGTTGGCAACTGCGGACTAGGACGACATCGGTGGGAGACGCGGATGAGGTACTCCTACTAATAGTAGTTACACCAGTAGCTGCTTTAGAATCAGTCGATTTTTCTTATCAGATTCTACGTATATACGTATTTCATCTTTCTAGCGTCAAATTCGTATAATCGTACTAATGCGCGTACCACCGTACGCGGATACGAGATTCGATAGGCTTCGACTTAATTAATTAGAACGTTAATACCGTAATGAATACATTTTGCCGCCACTATGCACGTACTATTTATCGTATGTCCCATTCCAGGTATTACGATATGCGATATACTTTAAATTGAAATTATCAGCACAAGGAAAGAGGTAGAATCTAATTAGAAATTTATCGTACGTAGTAAAAAATTCTTTATCTCGGATATTTACGCACGTTATACGTCGTATCCTATACATTTTTCTAGTTTCGATACGTAGATACACGGAAAACAGACATCTACGCTTTATTTCTAAACAATTTTGATCTTAAACTTTCCTTGCATTTTTCAGCATTTTTATCTTCGTTTTGTTTATATTCGCTTTAACGATTATTCGAATATTGCCTCTGTCTCGTATCGTAGTTTTGAAATTTTCGTTGCCGTTTTACATGTACGCGTTTGAAATTTATACACCGTAACGCTCATAACTCTATTCCGTTATCCAATTATTCGACAGAAGTAAAAGTTTCCTTTACGCGAAATACGCGAAATTACGTGGTTCTCACGAGAAACGATGCAAGAATAAACGAGATAAGGTGTACGTAATATTACGAGTCGCTCTCGTTCTCTTTCACGATGAAAGAGACCTTGATCCGTCCACTGATCTTATATAGGTTTTAATTTGAACATTTTGCGAACAGGCTTGGGTGAGTGACATTTGTATAAGAGGCGTCCCGCCTGTGACTTTGTCGCTTGGAATGTCTTCTGGCACGCCTTTTATACATACGTCGTAACAAATTACGTTGGCGTGTGTCAAGAAATTCTGAAATTTGAGAAGACGTTCGTAATAGACGAAACAAAGCAGACGATTCGCACGTGGTGGATAATAATTCGAATTCTAACGATACTCGGACGTAAACCGACCTCGTTAGACTCGGGATTTTGCTGACAAATTACTATCGTATCCTACGAATCGTTTCGCTTTTCGTAATACGAATCAGTCGTTGTACAACGTATATAGCGATAAGATTTGTTTTGCAAATCAACGAGGACGACGACACGAGAGTCACCACTGGGCCAAGGTTACACAGTCGGAGTGCGTTCGTTTCGATATAAAATATATTAGAATTTCTAAATACATGTGCGAACGTTCTGCTATGTAAAAATGTCGTTAATCGCGAGTATCGACGGATCAAGCAGTTACCGAATAAAAAAAAACTGTTTAACCGTCCCCTTCGTATTCCGTAGCAATCTGCGAGATATGTTTTACAGAAATCAAAATAAAAATTCGCGATTAATAAAAGAAAAAGTATTTCGATTGCAACGAGAGATCAGAAATTACGTAAATATTAATATTCGCCTATTAATACGGAGATTAATTCGCAGATTCTCCGTGGCTCTTTCGCTTTCCCTTCTTTCCTATTCTCGCCATTGTCTTCTAATTTCGCAATGATTTACGATCACGTAGATATATTTATTTGACAAGTTCATCTAGATCTCGTGGCATTCGTCCCCGTTAGAGCTCTAAAAGTAACGTCATAAAGGTTACACGCACACGCACACACACACAGTGTTACGCAACATCTTGGCCCGTGGAATATATCGACAAAACCAGTCTCGTACAAAACATTCGAATTAACGAATTTCTATCTACGAACGTCTAATCTCTCCAAAGATGGCAGAAACGAATTTTCTTAATGCTTGTTACAGGAAGTAGCGTTTGCAGCGTGTATCCTACGAATAGCGATAGCAAGAAATGCCCTTGTGCAACCGGTTTCCATACCTATTTGGTCGGGGATGACGGAGGCCACGCGTCGACTTTACCTTTCGTTGTGGGAAGATAGCGATTTAACCAACGGACCCTCTGCCTTCCACTCCTCTGGTTTTTAACTCGTTAAGGACGAAGCAGCGAAATATCGTGTAAAAGTTGCGTAATTGCGGCAGTATTAAAAAGAGGTAAATAAAGTAAGTTATTATTTTGTCAAGTTAGAAAAAAAAAAAAATCCATCGAAACGATCGTCTCTTGGAGAATGACGGATTTGCAATTTCTTCGAGTTTATTTCGATCCATCGTGTCGCCGCTGTTTTCCGATATTTTTTTTCCTATCCGGTTGCTTTATCCGGTATCTACGATTTCTACTAAAATTAGTCGCTTCAAAAATATAAGTTACACGATCTTTAAACGATCTT
Source organism: Bombus vancouverensis nearcticus (assembly GCF_051014615.1). Classification (NCBI taxonomy): domain Eukaryota; kingdom Metazoa; phylum Arthropoda; class Insecta; order Hymenoptera; family Apidae; genus Bombus; species Bombus vancouverensis. The sequence continues at coordinate 13,089,216 of NC_134923.1, forward strand.
TTTACGATCTCTGGTACAATCTTCGACCAACGTACGATAGGATTAAGGCGTCGTTATCGATCTACCATCCAAGACACGTATGCAGATGTAAGCAGAGAATATTCGATCCAATATTCGATTTCGTTACGTTGTCTTTTAGCTTTCGTTTGGAAAGATTAATCTCTCCGCTTTTGTACGCCGACGCCGCTACTTGTTGCTATAAATAGAATTATAGAATAGAATTTAAATCACCAATAATCTCAATTTCTCTCGTTCCTCGCGAACGTTACGCAATCGTCGAATGCTAACAAAACTCGTCAGAAACGAACTTGTCTCTAACGTAATCGTACAAAAGATTTCGTTATCCGTTTTTACATCCAATCTATGTCGATCTATGTCGAACTGCGACTTTAATTGCAAACGACCATCGAGCTGGAACCAACTAGTACTTTCTGTGAAATCCACCGGGCCCAGGGATCGTTGCGCGATTCGACACACTTTTCGAGGAAATCTCGACGCTGGTCGATAATAGAGAAAAGGAAAATGAAAAAAAAGGAAAGAAAGAGAGAAAATTCCGAAATCGGTGGAAACCCGAAGCAGCTGTGATTCGATTCGGATTCGAGTAAACTAACGGAAACCAATCTCGAAAATCGACTAAAATGAAATCGGCTTTCGAACCGTGCTATAAATTTAGAGACAATTAATTATATCGTATCGACAAGGATCGTAGGACTATGCTTCGGTAGTGCATACTATAGATCGTTGTCCGAGCTTTCCATACGTACGTTTCCATACGTAGGTACAAAGAAACGACGCTGCTTCGATCTCTACTCCGTGGCAGCGACGCAACTTTTGCGCGCGCAAAGTAAAAAAGGAGAAACTTCGACGGTAGTCGTTGTAATTACACGATGACGGAAAACTCTGTACAGTCGCGGTTATCTAGCGTTCGCAGCAACCCTTTTTTCCGATTAGATACTGACTTATCGTTCCTCGATAAAGATCGTTGCGAAATATCCGCCTTAGAAGAGAGATTTCAGATGTACCAGGCGGCGGTTTTCACCTGACACACGCGCGCCGCTAAAAAGTGCCAGAGAAAGAATCAAAGTTGCTAAAGTCTGTCTGCGATCCATCTACGACAATGCTATGAAATTTTTGTACGCGAAGCTTTGTTCGAGCGTTACGCGGTCGTAAGTAGAAAAAGAGGCGAAATAAAAGGAAAAGTTTATAAACGAAAGTGTATTATGGTTTCCGTCGTTCGCTTTAGAAATTAATTGCCTCTTTCTTACAGGGCACCGTAACGGAATAACTTTTTTATTTTTTTCTTATTTTCATTATTGGAAAGTGCTGCATCGTTTTTCGTAAAGCGTCCTGTTGCTTCGTGTATGCGACATGGAAACAAGGAATTCGTTATAAATCAACATTTTCGCATGCCGATATTTCCGATTTTGATAATTTTAATAATCGACAAATAGTTTCTTCCGACGTGAGAATCGATACCAATTCGCGATACGCAGCCCCGTTATCAAAACGAACCGAAGCGAAAGACGAGAACGGTGTCAAAGATCGTATCCCCTCGAAGCTTTTAGAGAAATTTCACAGCCAGCCACGCCAACTGATCGAGCAACCAGTGACTCTCTCCTAAAACCTTTACTTTCCATTGAATCTCCGGAAAGAGGAAACACGGAATAGAGGGGAAATTATAAAAAGTCTATTATAAAAACATTCAAAAATACCTATGACGATTTTTTTCTGAAAAAAACCTAACAAACGCGGTTTACTCGTTATATGCGTGTAAATAACCAGCATTTCCAGTTAATTTTCTTTCAAAATACGTTTGTCAACGTTAATCGGAAATTAATTGCCGTTCTCGAGTCAACGTAACGACGATAATCTATAATTTCGCAACACGCTCTTGTATCGCGGTAACATTAACGTGCCTCGTACAAAATACGCCCTTTTAAACGAACGAACATCGTTGTTCCAAGTGAAAGACGATTTAGTTGGTCGTGTTCGAAACGTCGTAGTACGTTTCGTGTGATAAAACCGACACGTAAGTATCTTCGTTGAAGAAAATAAAAGTGGCCTTGAATACTGTAAAACTAACGATCCGAAAAAAGAATACAATTTCTCCAGCTTTCTTCAACGTCGAACGCAACTTTTTCCCCCATCCTCTCGATAACTCAAGAAACGAAGAAACATTCGTCGAGTCAAGATCAAATATAAATTAACTTTAAACCGTTTCACAGCGTGAATAGTAGCCGTTAGATATACGATAATTAGTTCTACGGTATTGTGTATCTTCCATCTGTATAACTTCTCTAATTTTTATATGCTTTGCCAGACACGTTTCAAACTTTGTCGCTATAATCACGATACGCCTGGATACGCAACGGATGCCTCGTTAGTGCGCTAATGGGATTTCAAAATATTTCGTATAACGCGTATATATGCAACAAGTTTCTAAGAGCGTTCGAATACTTTCGCGAGCGTACTCTACGTACGATTAGGTTTCTTGGGATGTCATTAACGTTCGTTGCTCGTTATACGCTTTGTATAATATTTTACCTCGCGCTCTACTAGGAATCCGTAACGCGCAAAACAAACACGATCCTTCCTACGATCGTTTCCCGCGATACTCGGTGTCGTAGAACTGATAAAACATGCTGCGAGACTCGGAACAACCGTGTATTATTTATTGGCTAACGAAATCCATCCGAAATTACTCGTAATCGAGTGAAACGGTCGTAAAGATTGGAAAAAAGTGTGGCGAATGTGCTCGCCCGTTCCAACGTTCGGAGAGAACGAAAGCGAATGAGCTCACTCGTTCGAACATTCGGAGAGAACGAAAGCCAATGATGGAAAAAGCCAGCTTACCGTACACATGTGTACAACGGCGATGGCTCACTTTTACTTTCTCTGTTTTGCACGAAACGCAAAATAGCGGCCGCGAGGCTGGTAAATGCCGCTTCAAAAAGCAGTCCGCTTTCCCTCTCGTCCTGTCTCCGGATATCGAAACATGGCCGCCTCTCTTAAAATCCTTTGTCGTTTCTCATCCTTTCGATCAACGTTTCGCGACACTCGTCGTCCGTAGATCAGCCATTCGAACCGATTCTTTCGATTTGCATTATTTTTCAAAACCACTGATTACATCGGCGATTAGTAGATTACGATAGTAATCGAAAGTTCCATATAGACTCGAGAAGGTAAGATAGAGGCGAGCAGCGAGCATATTTAACGTAGGATCTTTCCTTTTCCCTGTTGAATTTTCATTTATTTCCTGTTGTCCATTGTTTATCGTTTGTTGTCATATTCGCTACTAATAATTAATGTTTCGAAATTTTAAATATAGGTATTTATCTTTGAAAATAGGAAGCAACTTTAAAACCCCTAAAAAATTCGAAACACTCACATTCGCGATTTACCAAATTAGACAAAATTTCCAATTTCTATCAAACTTGGAACCCCATTACCCTTAATAGAGTCGGCGTCGTACTTTCCACCGTTCAATTCTGTTTCGAGGAATTGCAAAACGTATAACGAACTAAATCACTCTAATAAGCGTACTTGATTTGTTACCGTCGTGAGATTGCAAAATACGCAACTACAACGTTCCCTTATCCCATTAATTGCGCTACATACATGTACATATATCGTGATAAAAAAACTACATTTTATTATATACTTTCCTATTTCTCTTTGTAAATATTTAATTCCCAAATTTCTTAAGATCGACGTTTCAACGACAGCAGCACTTGAGTAAAATGAAAATGTTTAAATATTAGACAATTATATGCGTTTAAGATGAAATCTAATAGTTGTTTAAGCAGTGGTTTAACATATTTAAGACGAGACTCGATAAATTTAACAAATCGACGAGATCCACGTTTTTATCTGCGGTTTCACAAACGGTTTTTGCTAAATAAATGTACGTGCATATCTGGTCAAATCTATTATACGTAGATAAAACAATTCGAAAAGAAATAAGCAATGAAAGTGGATGTGATACGTCTTTTACGAAATAGCTGTATCTTTACCTAGCTATATACCACGGTAGAAGCTGGTAAATATAAATGGCTAAAATAAGCAAATTGTCAAGGCTATATAGGCATTTGTCACGGATACATTCGTTAACTGGTTAATAAACTCGCTCTGGCGAAAAGCGATAGTATATTTACCTTAACCGAAGAAAACAGACGTTTCTCGTGTTACCATCGTATGTATCCCTAGTACACAGTTACTTTCCACACGTGGTGTTATTTCGAGGTTATGTCGTCGTTTAAAGGTTAAAAATATTAACTTGGCATAGATAAACGTCGAGAAAAATCGGTCCCATCGTGAATTCTCGTATATCGTCGCGATTATGTCGCGCATCCTGCATCGGTCTCGAGTTCAACTGGCGTGTTTCATCGCCTTTCGTTCGACGTCTCTCCCCTTTCCTCTATAATCGCGGAAAACAACATTTCCCGGAGCAGGGAATATCGGCATCGTGCAACGCGAATCAGAGCAAAGTAGAGCACCGATCTTGTTACTCACCGTAATTCACGCGAAACCGTTGCTACGCGAGCCTCTTCCACGAGGAGCACGATTTGAAATTGACATTGTGATCGTTGCAACTGCTTTAAACAAGTTTTTCCTTCGCTCGGAATGGACTTTCTACGACACATGATTCACTACGCACGTAAATATTCAGCTTCGGAACGAGTATATTCGCACGAATATGACAAATTCTTAGCGAGAAAAGTGACAAATGATTACAATTACGTAATTATTTAGCATCGGTAACGAATAATTATAATCAACAAAGAATGTAAAATAATAATCATAGGATAAACTAAAACGATCGATTGAAAATTTACGAGGATAATTAATTATAATTCGCAATTATAGTTCGCGATGTAACCTTTTAACCACACACATATATTGGATAAATAAAATCAATTATGCATTCGTATGAATTGTAAGGTATTTTTCGATTAGACTCTTTCTTATAGCAGCATATATCAAAAACGAAGAGAATGGCAAACCGGAAATCTGTAGATATAGCTATAGACTGTTGTGTTAGGCTAACGTCGTAATTAACTTCCGCAGAGGTTAAACGACTAGTTGATAGACGTCTATCGAATCATGATAAAAATACAGTTGCAGGATTCGCTTGTTTTCTTAAATAAAACATACTAATTAAATTAATTCTCGTATTCTTACAATAAATGATTCAAAGTATGCATACATGTCTAATTCCCAACACCTCTAAATAGTAATTTTCGCCTTTCTTTTCTAAATTATACTTCCCAACAACACTGTACAATCATATAAAAATATCCACGCTTTATCTAATCGTAATTTCCAAATAATGCCTGTATATATATAGAAAGATATTTCTGAACACAGCGATCTCAGGGTATCAGATGACCTCTAAAACGTTTTTCTCTTTAATTCGCAATAATATCGTGTACTATTCGCTAATGCAAATAAATACCAACTCTCAGATTACATATATCGAACTCTCGTGTAACAATTTTTCCTCGTCGATATTGAACATCTACAAGCTATAATATATGTCTCTATAGAGTCATTTGTATTTAAAATATCTGTTAACATTATCGACAACATCGATGTTATTGCTGATTGAGAAAAATATTTTCAAAGATATACATCAAAGTCGCTTGATCGTTCGACCACGAATTCCAAGCGTCGTACGATCACGAAGTTTTAAGGAGACAAAGTCGGCAAAGTCGACACGGAGAATGCCGCCGAGGTCACTGTACGCTACGTCCGTTTATGTGCACCATAGCCTGTATACTATACGATCATAAGAAAAACAGAAACGCCAAGAAGTATAGATCTATGTTCTATTTCAAACATGACCAACGGTCAATTATCGCGACTTGTTACAGTTACAAGTGGCAACGATCTTACTCCATGCCCCCCCCCTCTCGCTATTCATTTATCTGTTGTATCTAAATATCTGCTATTATATACTTCGTTCTTTAAAGCAGCCATTACGAGACGTCGCGCCGCATACAACGCTTGTGCCTAAAATAAGAATTAGTCAGAAGCTAACAGCTAACCGAAAGGTCCAAAGAATTAGCGGCGTAACTGGTACTGATATTTCGCTCTTGACTATACGAGTTCCAACCAACGATTCATAGCATAACTAATAGGGGAGACGGGTGAAAGAAGCGGAGAGGCCAGAAAAAGATTACGGGGAAAGAAGACAAAGAATATAAGTATTTATATACATATGGGAGACGTGTGTTTAATATATGTATACACGCACACATCAACGTTATCTTTAGAGAGAAAGAGAGGAAGGCAAATACAGTTAAGTAGCGGCACTTTGATCCACAAATGTACCGCGTGTTCAAGTTTCAAGCAAGTCGCAATACGGTCAATGATTCATACTTGCCATTAATTAATTGACGACATAATAAAATTTCCTATATGCAATATCGACAAACTAAAAAGAAGTTTTGTAATCTCAAACTAAAATATCGAACAATATCGATATACAAATTCTTATTCGTTGGAAATATTTGACAATAAAATTATGAAGTAAAAATACAAATTATACGCATTTCAATTAATACGAGCGTAATCTTTCTAGCAAAAACTATTTTCTTTCTAACTCACTAATGTTTCTCTGGAATAACCGTTACGTAAGAAACGTTTGTAATTGTACTCAAAATTTAGGATAAAATTTATCATATTTTCCTTAGTCAGTACCCCTATATTGCACAATTTACATTACATACATTTGCTTACGAAAGTATTTGAATACGTACAAAATTTGTACGTCCATATTATATATGCGTTATATAAAAGATTTTGAAACTTCATTAGCACTGTACGAGATGAAACACGGCTGTCACAACAAATTTCTCGACAACGAGTCAACTACAAGTTTCTCGACAAAAATCTTCGAATTCGCTAAATCTTTCATAGAATTCGTTATATAAAAAATGTCAACATTTTGAGAAAATTTATAGATCGTCTCGAGATTACATTAAATTGAAATATAGTCGGGAAAGATCAATAATAGTTTGTTAATAATTTACGGAGAGAACAGAATGTTCCTTAATCGGAATTTCATATTCCATTCGAATTACAGAACGATACGTTTATAGCGCATGCTTATAGTAGCTCACAAGCCATGTTGATCACTTCCATAAATTAATATGTAAGAGAAAATAACAATAGCGTGCATTGTTTTTTAAAATTTACCTTGAAATTTATGGTTGTGTTATGTTCTTACTCTTGCGATAAATAAACTCATGAAGATAGGCCCTTTGCTGTCTGAAATGTTCAACACTAATTACGTCCCTGGGAAATGAAATTAAAAATTTCATAAAAAATGGTCTCGGTTATTCTAGCGGCCGAGAGGCTCGCACACGATTATCGATATCACAGATATCCGTCAAGCAATAATGGCAATGTCAACAACATAATATAGATAATATTATCGTACTTTATCGTACGGTACAGTCTGCTCGCCTAAGCGCTGCGCACAAAGGGATCTATGTTAGAGTTGGTCCGGAACGAGCGTGGCGGAACTAGCGTACCAGGAGAGCGCATTTTGGTATCTGAGATCGGCGGCTCGGAAAAATGAGTGACGCACGGTCGCAGTCGACGAGCTCGGATCCAAGTCCAGCGATAGACACAAGCACAGGCGATCTACCAGTCACGGGTTCTAGTTGCCGCCGCGGAGAGGGTCCAAAAGAGAACGGAACGGCAAACTGCGTGCGAGAGACGTGACGAACAGTCGCCAGCTGGTAGCCGGTCTACGTGGATCGAGCAATCGCGAGCCGGAAAGAGAGAGTGTGCGTATGCGTGTGTGTGTGTGTGTGTGTTTCTTTTTCTCTTTTATGCGCACGTAGCAGAATACACACGTTTATCGCGCGAATCGCTCTTACCGCGTATATTCAACGTTCACACTTGTGAATAGCTGTGAAGAGAAGCGAAGCGGAAGTGGTTGCCACTAATAGTAGCACAATGAGTGACGATCGTCGTTGACGAACCATTCAGCATCGAAACGAGTCGTTTCGATTAAAACGACGTTCGAAACGAGTTTTCTACGCCGCGATACGCTCCCATGAGAGCGTGCCTCCGGCAGGATGTCGTCGGTGTTTTCGAAATTAATCGACAAGACGTCTAGCAAATACGGTATTAGGCAAGAGCAGCTGATTCGTGGTATAGTCGGGGTAGCGACCACTCTCTATTTCATCAAGATCGGTTATCCGTTGGTGACTTTTGCTATAAAGCAGTACCAAAAGGGGAAAAAGCAAACTCGGAATAGCGTCCAAGTGCCGAGCAGGGATAAGAATGACATTAATAATGCTAATAATAGCAAGTTGAACAGCAAGGCAGGGAAAGCAAACGTGGGTTTGGACCGAAAATTCATTAAACAGCTGATCGCGTTGCTGAAGATCATGGTTCCTGGATGGAAGACGCGCGAAGCCGGATTACTCACTTGTGCCACTCTGACGTTACTAGCTAGGACGTTTTTGTCGATCTATGTAGCCACTTTAGAAGGTCAAATCGTGAAGAGAATCGTGCTTCGAGACGTTCAAGGGTTTTCTTTGATGCTCGCGAGATGGTTCGCTATAGCTTTCCCCGCGACGTTCGTTAACTCGGCTATTCGATATCTAGAGGGACGATTGGCTCTTAGTTTTAGGTATTTACACGAACAATGTATTGATTTGTAGTTTGCTACAAATGGCTTTAACGGTTCACAAACAAGTGTCAAGTTCTGTTTTCTGTTTTTAAAGAGGACGCCTGGTAGAGCATGCTTACAAAATGTATCTGAGTCAACAGACCTACTATAGAGTGGCTGCACTGGACACTAGACTTGGAGGTGCTGAACAAAGACTGACGGATGATTTGTCCGAATTGGCTAGTTCTGTGGCACATTTGTATTCCAGTTTAACCAAGCCATTGTTAGATTGTGCGTTGGTGTGCATCGCGCTTATTTCTTTCTCTTCAAAAATGGGAGCAAGAAGGATACACGGTAATACCATTAGCAAGTTATACAGAGTGTACGAATAACCAGAGTCTAATCGTTTGAAAGGCAAATTAAGCGACATATTAACAAGCATAGTAAATTTCCTTTGTATTGTTTTACAGGGCCATTGTTATCGTGCGTGGTAATTGGTCTAACCGGACAGATTCTACGTCTGGCTTCTCCTAAATTTGGCCAGTTAGTGGCCGAAGAAGCATCAAAACGTGGAATATTAAGAGAGGCACATGCTCGCATCAGTGCTCATGCAGAAGAGATAGCATTCTACGGAGGTCACTGTACAGAGCACCGATACTTGATTACCGCTTATAAATCTCTTGTTTCGCACTTAAGGAGAGTGTTAGCCCTAAAATTTTGGTACGTGATGTTGGAACAACTGCTCATGAAATACGTATGGTCTGGCACTGGACTTTTAGTTATTGCCATGCCCCTTCTTTATACCACAGTGACATCAGGAAACGTGGCTTTAAAAGATGACGGCGACGGTACGTACGTGCTAAATATAAAGTTAGTTTATAGTATGCGAGATACTAACGGATTTATTTCCTTGTAAATAGGCGGAGTGAGCGAAAGAACTAGATACTTGACAACTTCTAAAAATCTTTTGAGTTCTGGGGCAGATGCCGTCGAGAGACTGATGTTGTCTTACAAAGTAAGATTTAGAATAACGGAGAGAGCGTATTAGCTAGTTGGAAGAGTAAGACGTTTATAACGAATTTCATGTATTATAGGAATTGGTGGCGCTAGCTGGATACGCAGCACGGGTCAGCGAAATGTTGGATGTATTTAAAGATGCTGCGCTATGTAAATATAGAAGAAATATCGTTGGTAGTTCATCGAGAACAACGAATAGTACAACCAATTTTGCTTTAGATAATATAATCGAATTGAAAGACGGAGCACCAGTGATAAAAGGTAATGTTCTACGAGCATACAGGTTAGCAGTATTCTTGAAGTATACTTGATCGGATACGATAAGACGCAAAGGACATTTGTTATAGGAATCGTACGTGAAAGTACAGATGGTAGTATAAGCTTGATCGACGTGCCAATAGTTACACCAAACTGTGAAATTATTGTACCTAGATTGACTATTTGTGTAAGCTTCGTTATATTTTTAAACTATCACAAACTATCGGAAAAGAAAAGGAAAATTATCGTACGCTTTTACTTTTGTAGATAAGACCAGGGGACCATATATTAATTACTGGGCCCAATGGCTGTGGAAAGAGTTCCCTGTTCCGCATAATTTCTGGCTTATGGCCAGTGTACGGAGGCACTTTGATAAGACCGGCAGAAAATTACTCTGCTAAACGAGAAAGACCCGCCTTATTTTATATTCCCCAAAAACCTTACATGACCGTCGGTTGCTTGCGCGATCAGATCATATATCCCTCGGAATCACAAACGGAAGACTGTTGCGACGAAGAACTGCTGAAATTGTTGGAAGAAGTGGATCTACGAAGTCTGGCAGAGAGAGAGCCGAATGGACTGGATTCTTTTGGTGACTGGGACTCTACGTTGTCTGGTGGTGAAAAACAAAGACTCGCGATGACGCGTTTGTTTTACCATGCGCCTCAGTATGCGCTGTTAGACGAGTGTACCAGTGCCGTGAGCCTCGAGGCTGAAGCAGTGATTTACGAAACTGCCAAAAGGAAAGGCATAACGTTGTTAACTATCACGCATCGCGTGGCTTCCCTCGCGAAATATCATAAACTACTGTTACGCTTCGACGGAGAAGGTGGTTGGACTTTCGGCCCGTTAGAGGCGGAAAGTGCAACGCGTCTAACGACTCAAGCAACTTACGAACAAACCGAGCAACACGAAGTGAAAGGAGGCCACTATCGAATGTTACACGTACGTTCGCGTGTTTTTTTTCCCCATTTTAATACGAAACGAACGACCATGTTGCAACGAGCATGTACCAAATGTATTTCGATATTTTGTTTCTGTTTACAGGAACTCCGTGACATTCATAAGGAGGATGCGAAAATTGGAATTAGCTGAAAAGAACGAGACGAATCATTTTGTATTATTCTAGCGAATTCATGTAGAAACTCGTGCGGCTGTAAATAGATACTAATTTCTAAACAATTAATCTATTTTTGTATGAATAAATGTCGCTATTTAATGTCACGAAGTAGGAACATTGTTCGACGTTGTTTGAGCATCTGTATCCTAACGCTTCTTTTCTATCGCTTATCTAAATTAAGGATAATGTAACGAAATAAAAATGGCACTTTCGTCAACCCGATCAACGCGTTGATTTTATGAAACGTACTCGTTGCTACGAAATGATTTTTACCTGTTTATATCGTATAATGGTAAAACTATCGTCTTTTATTTGTCGTTCGATATTCTTCGAACTTTGCAAACATATCCGAAGAAGGTCAAAGGCGATAAACGTAATTCTGATTTGCAATGTAGCCATCGAAATGTTAACGAGAGGACCGAATCGTAAATCACGAATAATTTTCTACTTACTAAAAAAGTATTCCTAACGACGAAATCCTTTCCTTTTCCCAACCATAAGAGGATTATCTACAGTTAATAAAGATAGAAACTGTCGTAAAATAAAAAGATATTTGTCGTCCATGTGTCATTGCGTGGTAGGTATTTCCAAGATGCGATAAACAAGATAGAACGATCGGAATGGGAAAGGAACAAAGTACAAAAACAGAAGAAAAAACGATTTTTTTACTTTTATCGATGATCGACAATCAGCCGACAATCTCACGCGAATATCAGCTTGGATCGGTAGAGAAATTGCCGTGCTCATCGATCCGTGGAAAATAACTCGATGAACGCGAAATTATCAAAGCCAATGACGATGAATCTTTGTAGAACTCGATCTTTGCTCCTATCGCAAGTGTCTTGACGTTTCTTAAAAGTAAACAAGAAGAGTCCAAAGATATAAATCTAATTAGGTGAAAATGTTGGATGGCTGGGGAAACGGTTAAAATAAAAGTGAGGAAAGTGAGTAAGCAAGGAAGGAAGGAAGGAAGGGTGAGAGCGAATCTTGCAAAGATAGGAGAAAAGGAGGGAAGAGATGGAAGGAAAGTGGCGAGAATGGGATAGGTTGGATGTCGATTAGAAGGCGGATCGCGGATTAAAGTTCCTTTGGCGATGGTGTAGCTGCCAGGCCATGGCGTGCAGTAGCGTGCCGTGTCGCGTACATTAATTTGTGCCGGACAAAAATTTAATTACGTGTGTTTCTTTGTTTTGAAGGGCCAGCAAAGGCGGCGGGGGCGATGCCAGGGGAGGGAAGACCCACAATTTCCGATGAGCTTACCTCTGGGAAACCCTGCAAACGCCAAACGTCGATACGCCCGGGAGCAGCCATCTTGGGGGGTTGTATACCTCTCTGCGACGTTCCAGCTAATGCTTTAAAGCAATTCCGGAATACCGGCGCGGCGCAATTAGTCGCGTCTCTTCTTCCTCGTCGATCTTCCAGGGATGCGGAACGACTTACTAATACATCGATGCCTTATAGTACAAACGTTGTACCCTGATATTCCTTTTTATTTCTTCGTTTCTAGCGTGCACTTCACGTTTGGCGTTTTCAAAAAATTCAATCGTATTTTACGATTAAATAAATATTTGTCGCATTTGTATCTATCTTTACGTCTAACGCCGCTACAAAATTGGTGGCAGATCGCGCGTCGATCGCACGCTTTACGACAGATCGTGAGAATGAGAACGAGAAATAATATAGTCGGCTACTTTGTACGTTTAAAAGACGTTCCTTACCGTACTTTTATAAACGGTATTTTTCCATTATAGAATTTTTTAATCCGACCTTATTTTAATATTAACAGGTATTTCGTTTTATCTGGATATCACAGTCTCTTGCACGCTAACGATAATCTGCCAGCTAACGATATTACTAATATTATAGATTTCTCTTTCATAATTTCACAAGGTTATGCAATTGCAGCGTGTCGTGTACGATTTCGCAACGAAAGCGGACCTATAACAACGTTTTCCGCGGCGGAAACACGAGTCGAAGCCTACGTATCGAGGAACGTAATTTCAAAGCGCTTGTCCAGGCTGTTGCTTTGAAATCGTTTCAAGAATCGGTGCAAGAATGGGAAATTCTTCGCGACGACGACAGTCGACTGTTTGTCGATAGTTAATAGAACCGAAGAAATTTTGCAAAACGGCACCGATCGCTGCGTTAGAAACTCGATCGAGTAAAAATATACACATATCGTTGACACGACACTCGGACGCCGAAGTAAATCTCCAGCTAGTTTCTGTTTGTTTAATTACGTTTATAAACGTACGTAAAGATATAAATTTGCTTGGCATTTTAGTCGACATTTCCATTCGGCAATTCGGTTCGAAGACGATTTAAAAAAGACGAGATTGGCAATAGGAATGAAAATAAAGGAGAACTCGACTTACTTCGACGGTCGAATAACTCAAACGCCGCTATCTTTCTTCGCGCTGTTTATCCAAGAACCAACGACCACGGACGGCTATTTTTAGTTAAGAGGAGAGTCGCAGGCGGCAATTTGGCTACAACATTCACGGCTGGTGTCGAGTTTCGTATTTTGAGAAAGGGTTGAAGGAAGACGCGAGGCAGAGACCACGGCCTAGCATCTGTCCTAGCAGATAGCCGACTAAGAAAATAAGGCGAGACTCGCGAGGCGCGATTAGCGAGCACGCCCCGTGTTCGTAACAGTTTTCTCGAGGATTAAAACCTTGTCGACTTTCCGGGCCGCTCGGTTCCGCCGTTGCTGGTCGTCGAAATAGCCGATTGAATTACACGTGGCGCGTGCCAGCCGGCCGCCACCGTCACCGCATACGCCAAAGATCTTTGCTCGAACAAAGAACGCAATAAGCCATCATCCGATCGCTATCTCGTCATCCGATGGGATTTCCAACGACCAAAGAGGCGACCGCGTTTGCAAATCTTCTGGCAACGATCGTATATGTAGGGTTATCGGTGATCGTGGAATGACTGGAATCGAAGAAACACAGACAACATAGACAACAAGATGGCATAAACGATCGACTAAATTCGAACGCTTTAGCGTCTGCAAAGCGTATATGCTTGCAACAAGTATCTGGTAATTGCTATGCACGCTTTCGGATGCGTTTAAAATTTCACCGATGCAAGCGACGTCTCGTTACGGTGCCGATGAAACTTGGAAATTGATTTTCCACGATATACGCGCATCGAATACGAAAAATGCGTAGAAACGTGGCGATACGTCGTCTTGGAATACCGCGTTCTTCCAGTTACACGGTATGTGGAAGCTGGTGCAGCCGCGAGAGGTGGTTCGCCGCAAATGTAATTAAGCAGCCGTGACGTATTTAGTAACATCTCGATCGTCGAAAGCAGGCTTTATCCCAACGGTGGAGATTATCCGATGCGCAATCACTTTAGCAAAGGGAGATGGGCACCAGTGGGAGGAACTTTTGATCGCCAACAATACCGTCACTGTCATCTCGTCACGAGGGTTAATCATTCAACTTTGAATGGACGGCCGGTTTCCTGCTCTCTTCTATCGACCTACACCGCTGGTTACTGTACGCCGTACTTTGACGCGCCACACGTTACACGATAGCACAGAAAAGAAAACAGAAAATAGAAAATCGAACGTAAATCGAATTTCGAGGAACTTTTGCTCGGAAAATGCGAATTCGGAGTTAAGAGCAAATTTCAGGTAGAGGAAGCTAGTTTTCCGTATCCGTATCGCTTCATTTTGCAGACGAAAAGGGAGAAACCGAGCGTGAACGAGATGCGTTTCTACGAAAACGAACGTACCTACGAATCCCTACGTACACCCTACTTACACCCTACGTACACTTTACGTACACTTTACGTACACCCCACGTACTGCGATTATATTTGTCGAAAGTATTTAAGAAACGAGCACCCGGCGGGATAAGCGGCGCGACAGCGGATGCAACCCGGCTCGCGTAGTCGCTTAACGCGCGCACGCGATTAAGGCGGATCGGCATACGTACGACGCGTGTCTGTTTCTTTCGATATCGCCGGTAGAACGATCGCGGGAATGTAATCGTCCGTTTGATTTCAGGTGTGCGAGCAAACACAGGTGTGTGGTTGGCTGGGATGCTCCCTCGAAGAGGGTTGGAAGACCGACCGATTCTCGTTGCCATAGACGCTACGCGCCACAGGCTATCTCTGCCTCTGAATCGATGATTCGAGATCGGGAAATCGAGCGTAAACGTTTCGTGCAAATTTTGTGGTCGCTCTATCGATACGATCAAATGTTTACCTGCGAAACAACGATTCGACGATGTAAACGAAAATGAATCTGCCTCGGACGCCGTCGCTTTTCGGCGCTGTCTTCCTTCGTTTATCTTTCACTTTCTAGATTCGAGCTACGATCCGAAAATTAGCGAACTTTGCCACGAAAACCGAGTTCTTCCGGTCTCGATCGCGATAAAAAGCGGCAACTAGTTGGTCGACTAGGTCGATGGTCGAACGATTAAATCCGTAGGATCGTCTCGCGCGACTCGCACGGTCACTCGATGGTCATCATGGTGGTCGCGCACCACCCTGTCGGGTCTAACCCGACCCTAACAGCGACCGCTCGAACTCGTTGAAAACGTTACAGTTGCGTGGAATCGCGCGTTACCATCGACAGAGACGAAGGCGGGGTCCGGTTTTTTACGGGGTCCTGCGTAAATACCACGGGCCCGATCGGTTGGAAGCGTAAGCCAATACCCAGGGTGTTGTGCACTCGGCGTACTGCGAGTTCTTCTACGCGACCCTCTACTCCCATCCTTCTTACACCCTCTGGCCGCTTTTTTTCTTTCTCGCTTTCCCCTCTTCCGCCTCTTCTCTCTTACGCCTGTATCGAGGTTCTCGCGTGTTTTTCGTGTTTTTCAATTTTATAAATCCTTCCTCCGTGTCTTTTCGCCTTCTCCTTCGCCAAAGGTTTCATCGTACAAACCGTTTCGTACATTTATACCGTTAGTACGCGTTGGTAATCGAGAAGCGGAGAAGCGTCGCTTTTAACCAGTTTTCCAGCGTCGGACGCGAAACTTTTCGAACGAATGATAGCGTTACGCTCTTATTTCGTTCGTCGTTCTTTCGCGCGTCTTTCCGCGTGCGTACGACACGCAGCTAGGTGTATTTTCCCCGATCGCTCCTCCATACGGATCGATCTCTTTTCGATAAAAGCGTATTCGCTGTAAACGGTAAGCGATACGGAGCCACGTAGGTAGAGTTATAACGAATCGAAAAACACGCAGAGCTCGCACGGACTGGACGGTTCGCGTCGACGACACACGGTGGACGCCGGAACGATCGGTGCCATGCGGTCGACTTCCTCTTCCTGCGTGCACATCGGAACTACAGTAGTCAGGTGTCCGGCCTGACGGTCGCGATTACGTCGAGACATTCGATAGTCGGATGCGCCCGGCCTCGTGAGAGACCGCGTTTCCAGCCATCCGCCACTTTACGTTTTTTCCGATCTCCATCGTCTACCGTCTAACTATCGCCTAACCAACTTCCATCTAACTTGCAGCGTCGCTCGCCCGGAAAACAAATCACTCGTCTCGTCGCAAAGAAACTTTCTATACGTTTATTCCTATCTTTCGCATCGGAGACTTTGCGTTCGGCATTGTAAAAAACATAGCTTAAGATATTCTCATCTCGTCGAAGAAAAAAGTTTGACGGCGCTTCTTCTTTCCTTCCAACTTGAAAACGATTAATCTAGTTACGGAGTAATTAATCTAGGGAGTAGCAACGGCGAATCGAAAGGTGATCGCGATGCGACTATTGCAGTTTCTTTTCAAGGTAATTCACGGATTAACAGATGCTTCGGATAGAACGGAGAATGCCTGTAACCTCTGTTACCCCTTCCTAACCTTTAGCTTAGTTTACCTTCCTATCGTGGCGGTTTTATATTTAATAACGATAGAATTACAAGAATTACAGAAATACGATATTAAATTTGAAAGAAATATCAGAAACGCTAGGAAAAAGCATTAGTTTATTCGTTGCTCGCAACCATACGATCGTGCGTTGTAACGCGTTTAGACGAATCGACGAGAGTGACGCGATTTGATAACGATATACAGAGGCTTGGTATTTAAACCGGACGTTAACGCTGGTATCGAGTTACGTGAATTTAACGTGCAAATAAACGGCCACGGCTAAACGCGTACGCCTAATTAAACCGCGGGTTTCGCACTCGCGTTGTCCCGATCTGCAAGGCCCGACGGACTTTTCGCAAAAACGGAGCCGAACGACGAGCTGGCAAATTTCGCTCGTTCGTCGAGCTTGCTCGATAGGTTGATAAACAAAGTAGTACACTCTTCGCGAGTGTAGGATTTAAGCGAGATACCGGAAGGAAGAGGGGAAAGTTGCCGTTTGCAGAAACGATATACAAGGTGTAACGGAAACTTTTGACTTTTGACGGGCTTGCGAAGCAGGCTCGCCGTTAAAAGGCCGGAGTACGAGGAGACACCGGGCATTTGAGAAAACGGGCATGGGAGCGCGCGGTCGCGAAGGGTGGCCGTAGATGGGTCACAAGTGGAATAGG
The DNA here is from genome assembly GCF_051014615.1 of Bombus vancouverensis nearcticus. NCBI lineage: Eukaryota > Metazoa > Arthropoda > Insecta > Hymenoptera > Apidae > Bombus > Bombus vancouverensis. The sequence continues at coordinate 13,106,736 of NC_134923.1, forward strand.
TAGCCTCGGAGTGTTTGGCAGCCGGGCTCACCGTTCACTGGTCAATAATCGACGAAAGGGAAGGCATTACAAGCGAGTGATCTCGAGGGTATCGAGGCCACTCGTCTGCGAGGCAGGACCACCGTGATCGGCGTGGTAATGGTATCTGAAGAAAATAATATCCTAGTTGCCTGCCCCGGCCTGGCAACGGGGATACCGGTGTAGTAGAGGCGAAGCAGACAGGCGAACGAGGGCCCCGATCGGCGATCGGTGATCGGTGATCGCCGATCGCCCAACGAACCATTAGTATCCCGTGTCGTCGACATCGACGACGGCCAACCCGTGTATTCCAACCAGACGTCTCGCGTTTTACACGCCCGTGGACATGGATATCGTTCAAACGATTCTTCCTCGCGTCCTCTCGCGTCCACCTTGCCCCTATTCTTTCCGCGCATCCTTCTTCTACCTTGTAACAGATATCGCTGGCAGTGCGATAGGTCGCGCATGGGAATTTTCTTTCTTCGCTCTTGAAAATCGGTGAATAGTCGAATCTTACGATTTTATCGCTCGTTTCTTTTCTACCATTCCGAGTAGCCGCTTCGACGCCTCTACCACCGAATAACGAATCGAAGGACAATCCGACAGACCGTTCGAATTCTCCGTAAATATTGTAGGTAAAAATTCGCCTTGACAAGATGAAGCCGATCGTAGCCGACGATGTACATAGAAATAGACTGAATGTATAGAAATTAAGGCGCATCGTTCGGCAATGGAAACGATGAAAATTCCATCAGCAGCGAACTCGAACGTTGCGCTGCACGGGCAAACATGGTGGAATAGAAAACGCGTGGATCTGCGGTTTAAACGGCAGCGAAATTGAAAAGTGCTGCGAATCTCCTTGGCAAACGCGTTGCCGAATGCGAGCGTAGACGAAAGGTTAACGTTGCTCGAGGGTAGGGGTAGACACACGTGGAAGAGCAGTACGTTAGGTGCGTGGAAGAAAGCGAGGCGTGGTGGAGGAAAAAAGAGAGCGACGAAAAGGCCGGCCCATGATGGAGTGGGGTCAAAGTGGTAGTCGCAGTGAATAAGGGGTGAGAGTGGGTGATAGTAGGTGGTAGATCCCTAGTTAGCCAAGACACGTTGACGAGCCATCGTGGCAGCATGGCAGCAGCGCACGATACCATCCCTCGACGCTTCTCCCGACGCTTTTTCTTTTTCCTCGTCTTCCTCTTCTCCTCCTTCTCGCTACCTCGAGATTCACGCTGGCTGCAACTTTAATACACATCGTTGTAAACTCCGGTATACATCGACGACCGAGTTCGAACGCGATTTCACTCAACTTACGATATAGTTTGCAATTCGTTTCGTCAACGAACGGTGCGTGCAGTGCGCGGCTATGTGTTGTCTGTGTTTCAAGATCAGACTGAAAATTCGATCACGAGAGGATCGAGGTGAATAACGATTCGAGAGATCGCGTACGGTTCCGCCGAGACAGAAGAGACTCTCGACGCACGCGTTTCACAAGAGAACATTGTACAGCGATGGAAGGATGCGCGTTGTTTACCATCGAGCAACTGTGCGAGACAACAGCGTTTACGTTGATTTTGCGTTGATTTTGCGTTGATTTTGCGTTGATTTTGCGTTGATTTTGCGTTCCCTGTGCGAATCGTGCGAAAGCGATGACTCGGATCCAGACGATCGCGTCGAACGAACGGCGCAAATACCGTACACCTGTTAGGATTTTTGGAAATTGTTAACCGTGCAAGCGAGTTTCAGTTTCAAAGTCGGAGACAGTGTTTCGAACGAAGAGTTTGAAAGCCGAGTCTTTCCGCCGATCTTAAATACACGGTGTAACGAATACCAGATACTTGTCGTAGTTTGTAGTCGGTAATCGTTAGTCGTGCAAGGGGAAGCGGGTAAAAGGATAAGTTTCGAAGGGAAGAAAGCGGAAGGCCATTTTCTCGCGCCAAGAGAATCGACGAAACGCAAATTTCCCGCATCGATCGACGATCGATGATCGTTCGAATCGCTGGATATGGAGAACCGAATCACGTGGCAACATGCACATGGTTTTCAGGCTATGAATGAAAATATCTGGCAGATTTTCTGCAGAAGCCTTTAGAGGAAACCGGCAGGTCTTCCAAGCCATAAAGGTACTCTTCTATAAGCTCGGTCCATATGCACGTGCATTTTCCTTTCAGCCATTCATAAAAAGTCATTCATGAATTTTCGCTCATTTTTTCGCTCATCTCCTTTGCTCTCTCAAACAATCGCGTTATAAAGTTACGTTACCGAGTACTACGATCTCTCGAATAACTTTTCGAACGAATTCAAAGAAACTGGAAAAACGCTGGAAACGCGATCGATGCGATCGCTAAAAAATGAACGTTCGTACGTAACGATATATATGGTAAAACTATTTAGTCGTCTTTGTAGTTTGACCGGTAGTCGGTTTATCAAGCTTCTTATATCTTTCGTTTCCTAGCTTTATCTTATTTTCCCATCTTCGAAAAAAAAATACATTCGATCGTCGAATTCGCGATTTCTAAAGCATCGAGCCTCGAATACGCCTGTAACGCGTAAACGGGCAATTTTCGAAAACCGCCTTCAAATATTTCGTCTATCGTTCCATGCCGTTGCTCTCGATATACCGTGTCAACGATATCGTCGACGTCGTATCGTTTCGAAACTGACGATCGTTCGAAAGAAAAGCGACTCGCCGTTCTCCGACTTGTCTCGCGGTACGCGTTATCTTCAACAAACTGGATGAGAATTTCCTAAAATATAAAAGGAAAGAAAGAAAATACGGAAATAAGGAACGAACGTTCGAAAGCGAACGACAGAACGAACGATAGAGCGAATTATAGAGACGAGTATCGAAAAGAAAATATCGACGAATATTTTTTCGCGATATTTTATCGGCAATCGAGAAAGTGGCGGTGGCGGCGGCGACGGCGGCGGCAACGGTGGAAATATCGCGAAAAATATTGATAAAGAAATCGGTCATACTCATGGAGCAATGTGCGGTTGCTAGGGAGACCAGAGGGGCTGGACCACGTCTCTACAGAGAGGAGGCAATCCGTCCGTGTATTTTGTGGAGAGAGGCGGGGGAAGGGGGTGTCTCTAAGGGCGGCTACGACCAGAAATTTCGCAGAGATGGAGTTTCTGCAGAATCATCACACGGTGAACACCTCCGAACCGCCGTACACCCTTGGCACAGGTGAGCCACAGTGTCCCTGACTGCGAATATAATTTTCACTGCTATATATCGTATACGAGACGCGAGACTCGAGACTCGAAGGAACCGATGCAACCTTTCTTTTCTTATTCTTACGAAACACGACATATCTTAGCGGTTATCTACGATTTTACCAAGTGACTTTGCCTCCTTCCGCCAAGTGACGTCCTCCTTCTTCGCGTATTCTTTATTTTCGTTCATGCGACCAGCATTCCGCGTTTTCCTTCCATGTTCCACCTTGCGTCGGACTTTTACGTATTCTTTCTCGCACGTTGCAGGATAACGCGTTACAGAACGATACAGATGCTCGCAAACTCGTCGTTTATCTTTCTGCCAATCGTCCGTGAATCTTGACCGAAGATTTCAGCAGAAGAATCTTTACGATCAACGGTTACTCGATATCTCTCGCGTTCTCTCTCGCCATCTCTCCCGTAATCTCTCTTCAAACTGCAAAATAATCAAGTTAGACGATTTTCTATTAGCCATATTTTCCAACATCGATACACTTACCACACTTACGATACGAAAACGACAGAAACGATATCGCTAGATCGTTTCTCGATAAACTCCGTCTAGTAACGATACACAAAGTTGAAATTTCACGATCCGAAAGCATCGTAATTTTCCATTTCGATCTTAGCAGCAAGCGAGTTTGAAAAATTAGCTTGCCATTTCGCTTAAATCCGAATCACCGGACAATCTACGAGATTCGGACTTATTTTTTCAAATAACGTCGTCTTCCTAATTCGATTTGATCGAACGTCTCTTCTATCCGTAGGTTCGGTAGGAAGTATCGAGGCCACCATACCTTCCGGCCTGTGCACCGGGTCTCTCGGTGTCCTGTCCACCGAAGACACCTTAACGGATAATCAAAACGAAGAGACTCTGGGTGCACTGCAGGGCACGCTTCGTCTACAGGATCTGCAAAATTCTCCGCAAGACATTGGCGCTGATCAAACGCAACACATCCAAAATTCCGGACAGAGCCAAGTGGTCAGCGAGTTTGGGGCGAGCTTCTGGGTCGACGATATGGCTGGTTTTCCATTGCCACCGCTGGACTTGGACCCGTTACCTCCTGGTCTCTTCAGCCCATGCTCGGCAACCTACAAGTAAGTGGCAGGAAAGTCGTCGTCTCTTCCTTTGTTTCCTTTCGTGCATACTTTTCGCTCTATTATAAACATACCGCTACTTCTATTACAAATATGAATACGCTAAAATAGCGTATCAAATAGCGTAACAAGTTTGGTAAAAAATTTGCCGCCACCTTCTTTCCTTCCTTATATTCTTATATCTTTAATTCCTTATATCTGAAAAAAAAAAGAAACGAAACGATGATTCTTCGTTTTAACCTTTTTTTTTATTTTTTTTTTTTTTTTTCGTTAGTTCTTTGGTCTTTTAAACATCCGTCGAAGCGAGAGTAACGAGGAGAACGAGATTCAGCACAAGTAATGTTCTTACACGTTATGTGCATGCTGCGTGTTTTTCCCCCATAAATGTACAAAAATCTGCAGTTTAATCGCCACGATAGGCATTTTTCAAGTATTTCGAAACATATATTCAACCGCGAATCCAAACGGAAGGATACCTTCGACTATTTAGGCTTGATTTACAACGTGCGACGAGTTTCAAAATTGCCTGCGTGTAAGAAACGTAAAATACGATTTATTACGATTTTCCTCTTTGTATAGTTCTCTACTCTTCGTTACGATCGAATTGAATTCGCGACGATTCAAATCCTGCTGTTGTTTTGCCTCCGAGTATCAAGACCCGTTAGGTGGACAAGCAATGTAAGAACTCGAATTTTCCGGTTCTCCCCCGACCAGTATAAATAAACGGACGCGATCGCCACCGAGAGAGTATCGCGAACAGTATCGAAGACCATCAACGAGCATTTATTCCGCCACTTGTATTTGTAGCAACGACTCGCGAATTCGGCTGTAAATAATTTGTTTATTTATTCATTTATTCAAAATATATTGGACGGACCGCGACAGAAATATTTCGCTCGACCTATCAACCACCAATCCTCCACAATCTTTACGATTATTTCCTAAAATATCAGTTATTTCGCCCGTACGTGAACCGCCATGCGTCCTGGTCTGACTAATGTTACGCGTTTCCACTTGCAATCGATCGTTGCATACACGGGACTAAAGAGTCAACCGGTTTACCGAATCGGTAAAAATAAACAAACGGATAGAATATATCTGACGATATATTTCAATTCAACGCCGATACGTCCGAATATTTCGTTCGAAACAGATTTGATATTAACAAACAACGAAGCACGCAAACGTTTCGACTAAAAAAGAAAAGAAGAAAAAAAGGAAAAAAGAAAAAAAGAAAAAAATAATGAAATGTTTAAGAAAATTTCAAATCCTATGTATACGTTTTTATTTTAATAGAGTCTTTTCTTCGATAATATCTTAATTTAATTATCTTTCTCGAAGAACTTGCCATCTTATGTAGTAATAAATTGTTCCTAGTTTCCGTAAACTTTTCCTATATCTCATTTGATGCCATTAGAAGAAGTCGGTAAGTAAAATGATAAAAATCGGAATAAATAATGATCGTTCTGCGAATGTAGATATGTAACGTAAGTGATGCCAGGTAAGGTTCACCTACTTTTTATCGATGCGTGAAATTTAATATTGCCTTTTTCAAAAACGACAGCTTTCTCACTCTCCTCGTTCTTCGATATGTACAGCGTTTGACATCGAACAGGCAACAAATTTTATCTGAATTCGTTGTCTGGCAGACGCTCGTAAAAAATGATACCCTTGTTTCCCAACCGGGTTGCACAACGACCATAATAGTTGCAAAAATTTCGTGCACCTCCTCCACCTTTTCTATCCAACACGTTTTCTATTATATATTTCATATTAGACAAACATTTCGATTTCTCTAAAAGTGAATAATTGGAGCCACTTGTTAACCAGGATAATCGACTTTAGCGACCTTAGGTTTTCGATACGTTCGATTCGTTCTCCTCTGTTCGAAAAATATTATACAGTGGCTACAGAAACTATTAGTACGCTAGTACGTTTATCGGTGGATTTATATACTAGCTAGTTAGATGCAACTGTAACAATTAACGTATCATATAGTAATATGTACTTTTATATGAAATAGAATATAGAAAATAAGCGTACGAGCAAGTAATTTTTGTGGCCACTAGATTAGCGGGATTAACGATGCACGTAACGATGGACGTAACGATGGACGCGAGACAAGAAACAGAAAAAGGAATATGGAGTGGCATGTAGCGTAAAAATGACTGTAACGTTGTATTCGATATACCTTGTAATCTTTAAGCGTCCTTGCAGTTGGGGTTGCACCAGAGGAGAATGTGCGCCGAGAACGAGCAACGCGAACGGGGAAGGTGTGGCGGACGTGTTACTATCGTTAAAACATGCGGTGGTCCATCCTGGAAGTCCTACCGGCGGATACTACTCCACGGCAGGATCCAGTCATCATTATTCTCAAGATTATACTCAAAATCTTGGCCCACCTGTTCCACCCACGCATTACGCGTCTACACCAGCCATGTCTGTGAACGTTTCTATGAATATGACCATGAACATGAACATGCACTCTGGGTGAGTATCGTTTTATTTGTATTTATTTTAACGAGCGAGTAGAAAATGATCAAACTTTTATTTTCAACGCTAACGCTTATCCTCCATTTGTATCTTTAACGATCCGTGTCTTTACGACTGATAAAAACATTGCTCTTCGGTTTCAAAATAGATTTTCAATTTATACCTTTCCAAATCATCGAAACCAATCCAATCGCTTTCTCCTTACACGCTGCCGCTCCAACCATTAACACATCCGCCAACATTCACTACAAATTCAACGTATTAATATAAAACTGTTATTTCATTCGCATCATCTGTACGTCGTAATGTAAGATATAAAATACAATGACAATTAATTACGATAGAAGATTATTTATTTAATTAAAAATTAAAACTTCTAATATCGGAAGGACCTCGATTTCCACAATTTTTTATCATTCTCCTTTGTTTAATATTTCATATAAAATTTAAATGTCGTTTATAGGTTTATCTAAAATCCTTAAAACGTGTAATATCGGCCTCTATTAATTTTCAATATTTTTTTCCCTTAGGAAAATAAGTTTCAAAATTCGTTTCAACGAAAAGATTCAATCTGATATAAATAAATATATAAGAATTGTAGTATTTTAAATACTTGTTTCAATCGTGAAATTAGACTTTATAAAATATTGCTATTTTTTCATATGAAAGGGGTCGTAGAATTTAGAGAATAATCGTTATGAAATAATATTCGCCATCATTTTATTTTCTTGCAATCTTTTTCCATCGTTGCCTAGAAATAGAGCGGCGAGTACGAACATTTTCTGAATCGAACCATATTCGTAGCGGCACTGTTTCATAGAAATCGACACTTTATTGGAAGCCATAAGAATCGTAAGGTGAACCGATACTCTATTCTTCTAAATTACGTGAATTTGTTGCAATTGTTGCGATACAAAGAATCTGATTGTTTTATAAAGCTTTTTACTATTTGCTTAGAAAAACACAAACACAGAAACTCGCATAACACAACGATTTAAACAATTCAACAAGTTTTATTATATAGCAATTCTGTTGTCTTTCCTTTTACGATATAAAAATTTCCTAAAATACCATGCGTTTGCATTATCAATTATCGAAATACGTAGCTAAAAACTATATAGGCAAAAAGAGAAAGCACAATTTTTAAGACGATCAAACTATTAAAAATAACAAAATAAATATATACAAATAAATAGGAAAGGTACTTTCTTATTAAACATCTAGTTCGTATGATTATCGTGCAATTCGTATTATTACCTAAATACCTGGAAAATTCCTACAACGTAGAAAAGCTTTTATAATAAGAATTTGATACATGAGAGTCTCTTAAACACCTTATACTACAAGAAAATTCACTTGACCAAGGCAGCCTTTCGATCATTTCCGACAGCATTTTTTCCAAAATACAATTTCATCTCACCATTTCGATATACTTTTTGCGAAGTAGCTCGTAATATTTCTCTTCGAAGCCAGACAGCCCTTCGCCATTTTGCTCGACGGAGAGGGTGCGCATCTAAGAGGGTGTAAAAGCCGAGCTATTCTGAAATTCACGGTTGTGTGCGTAGGTACGAGCAAAGCTATTCGTCGGCATGGGGCGTGGAACCCCTGTTAAGTCCCGCCCAGCAGTATAATCCTGTGGAGCAGCAGGCAAGGGTGAATCAACCCCCGGCCAATAGTCTGATCGGCACCAGTACCCATCCTCATTCTCATCCCCCGGCGCACGGCCATTCCAGGCTGCAATTGTCCAGTGAGCATGCTCTGTGCATAGGCGCCACCGGGAACCCAGTCACACCCGACGACAATGGCAGACCTAACCTATGCCGAATTTGCGGCAAGTCGTATGCGCGACCCAGCACCCTCAAGACGCATCTTAGAACGCACTCTGGGGAGAAACCGTTTAGGTTAGTGGTGAATCCGCTTCGCTTATCGCTCGATAACATTCGATCGATAAAGGTTGGTCGTTTTATTCCGTTCACCGATTTACAGTAGTAATTAGAAATTTATTATAAGAGAACCTCTCGAAACGATACCGATTCACAGATATATATCAAACGAGATATTCCACACGTTGGCAATTTTACTTATCATTGTACAAAGATTTATTATTGTCACTATGCTGCGATTATACTGTTCTTTATAGATTTCATCGATCATGAATGCACAATCACAGATGGAACAATTTAAATCCAGTAAATATTACATTGAAAAGCATCTGAAAGTGTATAATATTGCGTTATTATCTTGTTACAGGGTTAATAGAGTCGATATGAAAGTTCAATTAAATTCCATAACTTCGTAGATACTTTCAAATATTGATAAAAGATTTATTCTAATCGATGTTATCAAAAATACTTTAGACCATAAATATTTACTTCTGTTGTTCGAACAGTAGTCGCGACAGTACCCCATCGTTCCCATCGTTCCCATCGTTACTTTAGGTTAGGTTCAAAACTTTCATCGTATCGAAAATCGAACCTTCGAAAACGACACATACTTAACGAGATTACCATCTTTTTTCTTCTTTCTTTTAAATTTAAATACAATTAGTTCACAAATTCTTTGGACAAAATACTTACAGTCGTTCTTCCTATAAATCGTTCGTCGCAATTCCAGTACTTCAATTTTCAATAGAACGATGGAATTACAAACTGACAAAAACTCGTTACTGCTACCAATAACCACCACTATATTGGCATAATAACATGGTTCTCCTACAACCAAAATTTACTGCTCCGTATGAAAAATAAAAATATTTTTTCCACTATAATAAATTTTCCACTTGAAAATGATGTCACAGTGACGAAATAATCGTTTCAATTACATATGTATATAATAGATCGATATATCAAAATTATCTTCCTATGAAACCATAGAATTCGGATTCTTTTATGCGATAATTTTACTAATATTATTTTATATTTACAAAATGTCTCAAGATTTACATTTTTTAGGTGTCACGCGTGCTCCAAGGCATTTAGTCAGGCCGCGAATTTAACTGCCCATGCAAGAACTCATTCGGGAGAAAAACCATTTCGATGTCCAGTGTGTGATCGGAGATTTTCGCAAAGCAGTTCCGTAACCACACATATGAGAACGCACTCGGGAGAACGTCCGTATAGGTGTGTTGCACCACGTTATATGGATTATTTGTTCACCCGTGGCACAACGCGTGCCGCTTAAAACCGGCACATAACATTACTTGGAAGTATTTGTATCTTATCGCATGCAGAAAAGTATAAAAATCTGGAATGACATTTCTTATATTATACAAAATTATTTCTTCTAAATTCATATAAATTACTTCCAAGTCGACGATTATCGACATAATTACGTTAAACAATGTTGTATTACGTTTTGCAATCCAATTGATCGATTTACCTTTTATAATCGCCAATTCTCTTTTATTCCAGATGTCGATTCTGCAAAAAGGCATTCTCGGATAGTTCTACATTAACCAAACATCTTCGTATTCACTCTGGCGAGAAACCATATCAGTGTAAGTTGTGCTTGCTGAGGTTTAGCCAAAGCGGTAATCTGAACAGGCATATGAGAGTCCATGGCGGTTCTCTAACGTGACACAGCTCAATATCGATTATCGATAACAATCGTGTTCTACCGCGATGTTGTCGAATACCTGTGATTCAACTTGGCTCGAGCTTACCGGCGAAAATGTAAAATAAAATAACTGCGACGAATGTTGATACTCTCAATAGAGTTCTGCTTCCTGACTGACTCAAATTTGCAAAGCGTTCGTGCGAACACTTGGTTATTTAAGGGCTTACATTTGAATATTTTTTTAAACGATACACAAGACAAGTAATAATCACAATATGTGTTATATTTGGCATTAGGAACTCATCAAGAATTCATTATATATATATACATATATGCATATATATATATGTGTGTGTGTGTGTGTGTGTGAGTATATATATATGTATATATATCATATATACATATATATACACATCATCATCATTACCATTATCATCATCATCAATCATCATCATCATCATCATCAATCATCATCATCATCATTATCATCATCCTCGCCAACATCATCATCATCATCATCATCATCATCGTCGTCATCATCATCATCATCATCATCATCATCATCACCTCCTGAATCGGAACATTAAATCGAAGGAAATAAAAAACGAAATGTATCGGCATCGTTATAATTTTAGAAAGTATGCACCCGCGAAATTTCTTGTTCGTTCACTTATACGTTCAGGAATTGTTTACAAATAGGTCAGGGATAGGTTAACAGGGTATCGCAGATTTAGACCTACAGCATCCACCACAGCACCGTTGATTATTGTACAAATATTGTATTTATTATAATTATTATTAATTATAATATTAATGTTGCTGTTTTCACCATCTTCAATTTTCATTATGTGGCTTTTTCTTTCTCAGTTTGCTTCTTTTTCGTCATTGTAAAACGAAGGTGTTTTGGCGCCATTTCCATCGGACAAAAAAAAAAAAGAAAAAAAGAACGACCTCTCTCTATATATAATATATATATATATATAATGTATTTATACATATATATATACATATTATATATATTAATATATAATATATATAGAATATTCGTATGAGAACGACTAATTAAAAACGGATGAATGAATATGTGAGTTCTTTTTTGTTTGTAATCCCACAGCATCAGGACCCACATACTTTCTCGTAGACAGAAGGGGGGAAAAGGAGGCTTCATATTCGCCGGCTAGTTGGTAATTAAGTGCGTAGATATTGGTTCATGAATCCTCGCATTAATTTACCTCTCTTCACAATTAAAACTATATAAAAACAGCTCTCTCCATCATTTAGAGTAGTATCTCCTATTCATTCGTCAAAATTCTCTCGCTCACGCTCTCGTTCTTTCTTCATATATATATAATGATGTATTTATAAGTAATAATATTCTTGAAAAAGAAAAGAAAGAAAACGTATGTATAATGTTCCTACGTTATGTACCGGTACGACTTGTTGCAGGGACGAGCTGACCCCCGATTCTCTATATCGAAGTCCTCTAAACAAACCTGCAGCTTTTTGGACCATCTCGTCACGCGACAAACGTACCACGTGTAGCGTGTACGTAGCGTATCTCTATTTAGAACTGTATAATGTCATCTCTGTCACACTGTATGTGTCTCTGTGATGCTTTATGTTTTCATTTCTTCTTTCTTTCTCTCTCTCTCTCTCTCGCTTGCTTGCTCGCTCGCTCGCTCTCTCTCTCACTCCTACATCGTCTCATATTTATCGATCAAGTGTTGTTCGGTAATTTGATCTTTACAACAGTTGGAATGGTTCGTCATTCGCTTGTGAAAGCTTCGAAGCAAAAGCTCGTGTAAGGTGCATATTCAACCCAAAAGCATCGATGAATAATACCAAACAACTCAGTCTATTTTTGTCTTCCGAACGACTAAATAATATTAAGAAAAAAAAAAAAAAAAAGAAGAAAAGAAAAAATCCTTTCATCCGACGTAATATACATATGTATCGATCACTGAGAAACTGAAGAACTAATCGTCTATACCTATATATGATATATATATATATAAAAGTGATATATATATATATATATATATATATATATATATATATATATATATATCACTTTTCTTCTCACAATATTTGCACTCCTCTTGAAATACGGACACGCAGTGTGTTGGAGAGTTGAACGCTCTTTACAACCGTACGACAGTTCCGAAATGGCGTCTAAAATTAATAACCAACGCCATTACGACGATCCGCAATTATACATGACGACGATTAACCATCGCGATAAATTTTACTTTCTCTCCGATAAACGAAATGATACAAAAAAAACAACCGAATAGATATGTGTGTCTCTAAAATAGATTTTTCATATTCTTCATTTTTTTTCTCTTTTTTCTTTTTTATTTAATTATTATCATCGTTTTTAATAATCTTTTTCTCAAAAAATTGTCCATTTTGTCCTTTCTTTCATCTTTTTTTTCGCTTTTTTTTTCTTTTAATGATTCATCTTTCGATAATATATTCAAGTTTTCGTAACATCGCATTTTTACTTTACTTAATACAATAATTAATCATATTATAATTATCAATTAATAAAACTTGTCTCTGTTCGTACTACCTTTCGCTCGTGTGTTCTTTCGTTCTCTCTTTCTTCCGTACACAATCTCACTCACTTAAAGAACGCTAATCGATAGGTGTTTATCTTCTCTGAAACAATAAGTGGTTTTTTGTTCCTTTCAGAAAACACAAAAATACTCTGTATCAAAATGCCACTTATCGATGTTACCTATTATTATTATTATCGTTATTTACGAATTTAAACACTTCGGATGAAGATGCTGCATTCAATTACGGAACGTTAAGGCATTCATGAGTGTAACTCGAAAAAAGTACAAAAATAGATGCCACAAAAATTAAAGACGACACGTTTTTCTCAGTTTATTGAAGCAATTCGTTTTACTATACACCCGCGCTGATCCTATCGTCACCAATAAGTTTTTTTTAGCAGTAAATAGCATTCGTGAAAAGGAGGAAACTAATTTTATATCTACAAAAGTCATATATCATGTCCCATTCAAAAATATATCTTCCATTCGCTATCATTCTTAATGTACAATACAAAAATCATATTTAACCCTAAAGTTCATATTTCTGCAACTTAAACAATCTTGCACTTATATGTGCACTTCAAAATTTTCGCATGTAAAATAAAAAGAAAACTTACAAAATTGGGAGAATTAGAACAATCGGAATTTATAAAATTTCAATTATCAAGAACAGTTTCTCCCCTTCTCACGAATACCATTCTCCTTTTACTGAGTTTCTCAATACATTTTTAATTTGTTTTACCGATCGGTGCGTGAAGACAAACAAACCTTACTTTGATCATACATATATATCGTAAGGCAATTGAAATACGTCTGTTTGTATCGGTAATCGACATTTAAAAATATGAATAAATCAGGCATTCGATTTTACCAAGTTCTATTTAGTACTATCAACAACATAGTGATGTACCACACGCTTGAGAATGCCCCAACGGTTACATATTTCTTTACAATTTCCTTCGTTACTTTTAGCCACTTTTACCACAGGTAAGATATACTACTGACTTCGTATTCTTTTTTTTTTTTCTTTTCCTTTTATCACGCAGCATTTTCATGATCTTTAAGTGAAACATAAAAATGTATCTGTGAGCAACTACATTTTCCATTTTAATATAATATACTAACACTGAGAGTCACAACGTCCACGAAAGAAATAAAGTTTGTAAAAATTATTCAAGTTGCCAAATTATATATTTATATATATGCTCTCGGGAGTATGGTTCTCATTTAGAAACAAAAACTAAAGAGCATGCGCGAACCCAAATACAGTGTGGCAAAATAATGCATGACTTCGCTAAAAACATGTTTCATGTTTGAAATGAAAGAATATGAAGGATTAAAACATATAGATATATATATATATATATATATAACATATATATATATATGTATATATGTATATATATATATGTATATATGCGGTGTGTGTGTGTGTGTGTTTGTGTGTGTGTGTGTTTTTGTGTGTATATATATATATGTATGTATGTATATATATATATATATATGTATATATATATTTATATCGAACAGGGAGGTTTTTCTTTTATTTATAGTATTAGATGTTTTCATGGAATACTAAACTATTATGTAGCGCAAAAATTACAAATGGAACTAATGCAAATACGAAATAAGAAATTCTGAAATTGTTTATTCCCTACGTCTCGTTAAACCTATTTAACTGGAAGCGAAATATCATTGATAAAACTTATACAGGATATTTAGGCTAAACTCGTTAATATTTGCTAATTGCTTTTCAACTGTGTGCCAGATGTAATGTTCACCCATGTTTGATTTGTACTCTATGACTAGCCAATGTACTTCTCGATGCTGCAGGTATCATTATAAAAGGAAGAACTGATCATGGGCCTGAGGAACTAATTACCAATCTTGATCGACCAAAGTTTGATTAAACTTTGATAAAAACAGAATACAAAACACAAAAACAAAAAATCAATGAAACTTCATTTTCCTTGTATTTGCTTTTTCTTTATGTCATCATTTGTGTTGTCTAAAGTCACGTACGGTTAAGTATGAAGTGAATTATACAAAATTACGACACAGAGAATTCTTACCCACCGTTTGTTATTTCCTCCTTTAGCCACGACATCTTATAAACTGTCATCATTACTGCCCAACTGTATTTGGTTTGGTCACAATGTTACATCAAATGCACTATTCCAGGAGTCCACCAAACGCAGACTCAAGCTCATCATACATGCGCGCGCCATTCACACATGCCATGCATACTCTACATCGATACGTACGTAAAACACGTGTACACTCCGGAGAACGCACGTTTTAAACGCACGCACAGTAGCAATTCAAAGCAAGGCAAACCTCGATCTTTCTCTCCTACTCATTCACTCTCTCCATTGCGTTTTCTTCTTCTTCATTTTGTTCTTTCTTTCTCTCGCTCTTTCTCTCGCTCTTTCTTCCCGCCTACCCCCCGTTCTCTCATTTCACTCTTTCTCAAGGATGGATTCCCTCGAGTTCGTCGGAAGCAGCGGACAGATTTCTGGGGCACATCGTGCACGACACACGTTAGTCAATCGGCCATTTGTCGTCGGAGGTCGTGTGTGAATGGCTAAGGGAAATTAGATCGGAGGGTGGTGCTGGAGTGGACGTCGGGGGTTCAAGGTCAACGAGGGCTCGGTGCAGGTGGGCTTGGCCGGGGGTCAGGCTCGCTCACTATGCTGTGTGGTATACCGGTTAATCCAGCAGTAGGAGGAGCTGAGGTAGGGCCTCCAGCTCCACCGCCGCCTACCGTTGGACCCGTGGGGCCTGTAGGACCCCCGGCGCCTGCACCGCCTGCAGAGGAGTTCGGTCCGCCGCCACCACCCCCACCACCACCGCCACCGACGACGGAATGCCCACCAGGAGGTGGGGGTGCAGAATCGTGAGGAGTCGTTGAATGCGCCTGTTGAACGGGCAGCCCCCCGGAATAGTATCCGCCGTTGATCCCCTCAGGGTAGCTGCTGGAGAAAGCGAAAAGAAATTGGCCACTTCGATAAATGCCTTTTACAAAGTGCCCAATCGATCTTAGGAAATCCAAAGGTTCGAACGCTTCTAACCACGTTACTTTACACACTCGATTCTCTTTCCATGTAATACGAGTTAACATCTGCTTGAAAATCTGTTTCTGTAAAAATTACGATATCTTTTTCCCCGGTGTAAGAGAAACAAATGCAACGATACTAAAAAAAAGTAATACCCTACGCTGATTTCTTTTTTTATTGATGTCTTTTTCTTTTTCTTTTTTTTTTTTTTCTTTTTTAAGTTAAGCTGAACTTTCTTTATTTAACATACGAACGAAGCTTACCCGGTCGAGGAAAGGAAGTATTCCTTGTTCACACAGTTTCGCAAGCAGTCGGGTATGCGACCAACGATAGCTCTTCGTATTTCACTGGCTGCCATCTCACGCAGTTCGGTGCAGCTTGCATCGCTGTAGAACGCTGCATGTGGTGTACACAATAGATTGGGTGCGTCTTTCAAAGGACCTATAGAACACATACAGAAATACGCTACTTTACTAACCCTTCAATATTCATGAATCAATTTTCACGCGCGCGCTTCACATTAAGCAAATCCAATAATAGCGAAATCAAATTTGTATATATAAGCAATGTACAGTAATATACATGATTGATTAATGAACTCATTAATATTGAATACACTATAGTACTATGTTAATAAATCATTAAGATATCGTCATGTAATTAACATTTCAGAGCATTGGATTATAAGAATGTTTCAAAAAATCATTTTTGCAGACGATATCTTAAAACGTACAATAATATATTCAATATTATACTAATATAATAATTATCCGATTTGTTCGGTATTGTGCTTTATATCAATACTTGTCTGCTATCAATTTTCTCTCTGTAATTATATTCTTGCACACATATGTTTTGTTGTTGGTTATGTTGGATGTTGCATCAACTGCTCACAGTTATCAGCGATTATATTTAATTTTTAAAACTCCTTTCGTTTCTTCTGTATATCAAGAGTGCAATGAAACAAAAATACCTGATTCTACACCTGATTTTTCTACACCTTGCAATGATTTATATTTATGATATGAGTAAAAATATATTCTTTCTATACTATCTATACATAAGAAAATTTGAAATTTCACATTTTACATATCTTAAATATTTCTCTTTTTCTTTCTCTTTCTTTTCTCTTTCTTTCTCTTTTTTCTTCTTCCGAGCGTTACCTTAGTTGCATGAGCTTACATTATCCAACAGCGAAGAAGGAGGATCAAGATGATGAAGGAAAACGTTAGTTACGTGAGAGAGGGGTTAGGTGGTATGGATAGATAAAACTCACACTGCGATGACTGACCCTGAAAAACATTGTATGGCTCATTTTCGTGTACATCAAGTGCCGCCGCACGAATTCTGCCTTGTTTCAACGCTGCGGCCAAAGCGTCATCATCAACCAGACCACCCCTTGCTGTATTGACTAAGAAAGCGCCAGGTCTCATCTACGATACAAGAAGTTAATGTGAATAAAATACAAAAAAAAATACAGAATTTATCGCAGATAATTAATAATCTTTAACAAGGTTGTTTATCTGTATCATTATATATTGCATTGTTATTGCAAGATACATTTACAAAAAGGAAAGAAATTTTCCTATAAAAAAACAAAAAAAAAAAACTTCAAATTTGGCCTGTAATACCTGTTTGATGGTGAATTCATTAATAAGATGATGATTGTGCTCGTTCAAGGTACAATGCAAGGATACACAGTCTGACTGGAATAGCAAATCCTGTAATAAATCATATAATTATAAGTTTTATAGAATATAACTGAGATTGCTACGCTATTACCTTAAAAAAAAGAAGAAAAAAAAACAAACGAATAAAGAAAAAAAAGAAAAGAAAGAAAAACAACAACAACATTGATATCAAACCTGTAACGTGTAGACCCTGTTAAGACCAAGAGATTTTTCAATTCCGTCTGGTAGGTAGGGATCATAAAAAATGACAGTGAAACCGAAGGCTTTGGCACGCAGGGCAACTGCAGAACCAATCCTGCCTAACCCAACTATACCAAGTGTGTCACCCCGTATCCTTGCACATCCTGTTGCAGCTTCCCTGACCTAGGAGACATCAAATATCAAATCGGACTTTTAATACTTTTGCTATGTAGCACAATAAATATACTATGCACATTTCAAAATTCTTACCTGTTCTGGACCTGTGAATTTCTTTCCTTCGCGTACCATGTTTGCCAACCAATATGTACGTCGATATAAATTTAGAATAAGACAAAGAGTAGTGTCAGCTACTTCTTCAACACCATATCCAGGCACATTGCACACAGCGATACCAAGTTCCCCTGCTGCCTTGACATCTATATTATCCACCCCAGATCCAATTCTAACAATGATTCGTAATGTCTTGAATTTTTCGAGATCCTCCTTTGTCAGAATTATAGTGTGCCACATTAGTGCACCTACTGCCTCATTTAATACCTACAGGAAGATTATAGTAACAGTCTCGATGAATTATTATAAATAATAAAATAAAAGATGTTTCTTAATCAAAAGAAATTTTAATAACACAGAATACACATTATAGATAGATAACTTACCTTTTCATGAATTTCTGATGTCGACTGTGCATCACAGAAGGCTACTGTTGCAACATCTTTGAGAATCGGCATTTCAATAGAACAGTCTCGACCATCTAACAAAGCCACTAATGGTCGTGTCTGAATGGGTCCATTTGCAATGGGACCCCTCAGGCTATCCATTCGAGGGCGTTTGGGCATCATCTTCCGTTTGTCCATCGGTCAAACAGCCCCCCCAATTTTTATATTTTTCACTTGTACTTTCAGTATCACTAAGAATGTCTGCTTTCTTCCAAGGAAGTCCTACAGTCCACTGACAAGGAAGCCTCTGAGTATATCTTAAAATACAGTTTTGCACTTTTATGCTTTGTCACACAAATTGCTTCTCTAACACTGATTTCTGGTCGGTTTTTGGACAAGGACCGCCGAACCCCCAACGCATCACGACTTGTTGAACACCGTCTCCTGAAAATTTCAAATAAAATATCATTTAAGATATAAATCATTTGAAACCTGCCATACTTATATACATAACATAATAATATGTCTATTAATGTATGATGTTGCAATACAGTAATTAAAATATCGCTTATGCAAAGTCCACTAAGTAATAATAATGAATTAAAATTATTTATCATTTCGTAGTAATCAACTATACGTACATATTTTGCAGTTAACGTAAACAAAACTAAATTGTATTAGAATTTATTTTATAATATTCGATGTATAAATTATACATATTAAAAAGATAAAATTTGCGGTAAAATTTCTAAAAAAAAAAAAAAAAAGAAATGTTGCCAATTACATTTATACCTTCAATAATTAAAATATTAAGAAAGAAAGCGCAATACGTATGAAGTACGAACTTCGGTCAATAAACATACATTTCAACGCCTTCATGAATTTCTTCGTAGAAAAGAAATCCATGTGATACGTATGGTTGCGAATATTTCACTCACGGATGTAATATCATGCAATGAATAGTTCGGCAAGATATTGGTACTCAGTTAAGTGAGAAAATTTAGCATTACTTTATTTTACAGAAAGCGAAACACTTAACAGCGTGTACGAAACCGAATGTTTTAGGTTACCTTGAAACGCGCCGGCTTAACCTGCGCAGTACGCGTGTCCAGAACAGTGATAGAAGCGCTTGGAAAATATAAGAAGTTTCAAGAATATAACGTCGGTGTTATGTCAAACAAAAATGCGTATGAACTTTCTACACTTCGGTGTGAGACAGCGGTAAAAATTATTGCACAGGACACACCATGTATCGAGAACGAAATTACTAGCTGGGGCAAATGTTTTTGGAACTGATAATAGAATGCCTGGCTTTGGTTAGTGGGTCGACGTTTTCAGCCCATTTTCGGCAGCAATTGTAAACCAATCATGATGCATTTGCACGCTTAATGTCCGATTAACTGCTTAGTAACTCATAAATTCCAGTTCTCAGAATCTTGGTATCTACTAATATGATCAATACGCAAGCAACTATACGAAAACAGAAAATATGTTCGATAAGAGTCGATTTAGTACCCGGTGCTTTTATATGGCGGAACGGAAAAATGCTGAACCAGCGAAGTTCCATAAGAAAGTAGAGAAACTGACACGTGGCGCCCTCGTCAGACGCCGTCACCACACGACAATTAACCAAGATCATCAAAAATGAATCAAACTTTCTTCAAAGTACTTCAATATGGTATTCTTGACAATTGGTATAACCTAGACTAGTACTACTTCCGTGTAGTACTATAGAATATTCTCTGATGAACTACAATTCAAACAACCTTCTCTTCTCTGTTCGGAAATAGAAAATTCTACATTACTTTAACTGCTTTATACTAAAGAAATTGCGAACAATCATACACTTATCGTTATACCCTACAATTAATTTTCAGAGCGCGTTAATAAATAGAAATCCATAATGCTAATTTTCTAGCCTGTTATGTCAACTATTTTTCTCATTCAGCTTTTTCATTGACACTCAACGACACAGATTGAGATCTCGTTTGTTACAAGTGCTCGCAGAGATTTGTTCAGTGAGTTTATAGTAGTTGGCCCGCCGTAGCAGAAACATTCTATGTGGTAAGGTTAATATAAGATAAATGATACACATTAGGAATGTTTAATCTGTGGGTCAATACACACAAGCAATCGGAAACACAGTCCGCAGAGAAGGCTACAAAATGAGATCGCTGCTGGCCTCAGCGAAAGCGAGGATGCGATACTAACGTAGAGTGCAAACCCAAGCACTTTGACTTGGGCACATGTTGTGCCAACTCAGCGAAAATGCAAGCTCATATCATCAAAAGGAGGAGAGGCAAGGAAGCGAGATTAAGCCCTTGTTCGACAGCTGGCAACGTATATCATACGTAATACACGTACAGTTCGTAACATGGAGGAGCAATGTATCGAGGAAGTGCGATCCGAAAGAACATTTTTATTTATTATACAGTTCCGCGCATGAATAAATGATTACGATGATGAAATATACCCAATGTTACTATGTTAGTTATAATCTTTACTTCCTCCTCGCATTTACGAGTAAGTAAATAAACAAATATTACAAGACCTAACATTAAAATCTATCTTTTTTTTTTTTACTGTTTTCTAGATGATTTTTATGATATAAATTTGTATTATAAAATGAAGTTTTGTTAAAATTTTATCAATTAACAAAGTACTTAGAGGAGCCACGCATCACCTTGTATGTAATGTTCACAACTTATAAGGTTCGCTTGTCAATGTTCCTTACAGCAATGAAAGCTTCTCAAAAGTTATCGAAAGATATTCCAGAACGAGTTAAAAATTCATCGAGCTTTTAGAACGAACGTTTCGACTAAGCGGTCGAATTCAACCCTTTAGCTTAATCTCAGTGTGCAACAGAGTTTTTCGAGTTACAGATACAACGATGAAGGGTGGCGGAGAGGAAGGGGGTGGTGAGGGAGGTGAGGGAGATGAGGGAGGAGAGGGGAAAAGCAGAGCAAGGGTGGGGCAACGAAGCTGCCGGTGGGATGGGGAGCTATGAGGGCGAAGTTATCCAATTATTGTCTAACCTGGGAGCAACTTTACTTGGCGGAGAACCGTTGGTGGGAGGGAAGCTCGTCCTGCCAACTCTCTCCCTTCCTACAATCGAGCCACGATAAAGTAAAGTTTGTTTCAAAACTTACCGCGCGGAGAGGTGACTAGGTTTTTGTTAGTGACACGTGAAATTCAAACGACTTCAATGCGATAATAATCGCGGCAAATTTTTTTATATCGACCGGCAAGGAGAGGAGGTGTATTCAGATTCAAGAAGGATCCCATAAATTAAGTCAAAGGTTCATTAATAATACGATCGCTACGAAACTTTTTCAGCGTGAACGTTCAAGAATACGGCCACGTCTTATGAATATGTAATTAGACAAAAGGAGATATAGCTATTAATTAATTAAGAATTGCATTATCCTTAAGTTTAAATTTAACTAATCGCAAGTCAAGCTAAGTTACATTATATGTTTACTTTGAGCACAGATTTCTGTTATTATATAATAAGAGTGTTAATATATTTGTAAAAGATACGTACATGCATCTTTTATTCTTGTTTCTTGAAGTCGTACAATATAACGATATTGTAAAGGACGGATGTGTTAAATATTCCGTGATAAATATTTCTATTAATATGCATAAGGAGTTAATTAGAATCAAACCATTTCGGTATAACAAAATCTTTATTATTTGAAATTCGGTGTTAGGAATGCTCATTGATAGCGAGCTAAAAATAAACAAGTCTATTAGGAAAGTGCACTAGCGATAACATTCGTTGTAATGACGCATATGGCATCGTGGAAACCTTCTTAAAGCGATGTATTGTTAGCACCAATAGATACGTATTTTAGGTCAGTTTTAAACACAAATCACGTCATTATTTTAATTACTGTTCTAAATGAAGGAATATATATATATATATTTTAACTTCTCTCAGGTCTCTTGGATATATCCGGTATATTATGCACACGTAAATTTATCAGTTACAAATCAATATCAATTTTAAAAAAATTCCTCTACATGCTCAGAAATTTCATTTAATTAACCAAAAACCAAAGTCAATCTTCACGTTGCAAAGAATAAATTTTCCCCGTAACAATACATGTTTATCGATAAATGCAAACGAAACAAGGAATTCGTTCAAATTACGAAATAAGAATAAAGAACACGAAAGAAGATACTCGTCCAATTACGATGATAAAAATCGACGCGCCATCTGCGAGCCATCGGGAAACAGGACAACGCGGCCTCCTCTTTGTAGAAACAAAAATCGGTTGTACTCTGCGCAACGAACAACAGACGCTTAAATAAATACCCGTGCCTGAAAAGAGAGCGAGAGTTTGTTCTAAGTTGTAAATGTAAAAAACGAACGAAAACGAAAAAGAGCAAAGCAAACGGGGTGGTGTGCGTGCGTGCGTGCGTGTGTGTGTGTGTGTGTGTGTGTGAAAGAGAGAACAGTAAAAAATCTGTCGAGTACTAGAATGGAGAAAGGAGCAGAAGAAACTTGTCCAATTATGATGACGAGTATCGGTGTCGGCGTTCGGGCATTCTCATCCTTGGGCACAACGAAATGGTCGGCAAAGGGGTAAAGAGAGGGGCTGTTGCTCTGGTACCTTCCGCCTCCACGTTCGTCTCTCCAGCGGGCAACGAGCGAACGGCCATGAGTGTAGAAAGGCAGGAAGGGAAGGAGGAAAGGGAGAAGGAGAAGAGGAGAGGCGACTACTTAAAGTTGGCGGAAAGTTTGGTTCGGCAGCAAAGTTAACTCAGTTAAGTTCTCCGCTCCTAAAGCGAAACTTCGGTTCTCCAACGCCTGCCCTGCCAGCCTGGTTGCCTGCCTGCCTCTGCCTGGCTTGCTCTCCATCCTCTCTCCTCTCTCCTTTTCCTGCCGTGTGCCTTCTCCCTTTCTCTGTCTCTCCCTTCGTCTCGCGCCCGTGCTTCCTACTGTCTTGGCCATTCTTCCTTCCTTCTATATCCATTCCTACGGTGCTGCTCCACGAATAAGCAATGTGTTTTGGAATTATCATTTTTCCGCAAACTTTCGTCACGATGTTTCGCCGTGACGATCGATTGGCATCGACCCGCGCGCGACCGGTGTCACTCTCGTTTGCCTTCTGTGCTACTCTCTCTCTCTCTCCGTGCACCGGTCGCGTCAATCTGCGGCCTAACCATTTAGGCCCAGACCCAGGCCATCCATTTTGCAGCTGGAACGAGACGTTTTCACGTATGTACACGCGGATGCGGATACGAGGGGCAAGACTTCTTTTTTCAGAGCTTATATTCCCTCGAGCTGTGAGTGTTTGAAGAAAATTTAGCAGTTTCATGTGCCCGTTCTTAAGAGTGTCGCTCTTAAGATGATTTGCATAAATTGTTCAGCTTTCGCATGGATATAAAGTTTGAGCTGTTAAATTTAAATGACGTAATTAAGACATCCTTTTCGTACGACTATTATCAATACGATCAATACATGAGATTCATATGTATGGTGTATATATAAAATTAGGATTATTATACGAATCGTTAAAAGATTAAACATTTTGAAAAGATACACTTTATTAGATATAAGTCTTTGTGATTATTTCTTGTAATATTTCTGCATAAGAGTTCAAGGTCAGTAATTTATAAATTGAATTCCTTTGCTACCGGTTGAAGATTTCAAAACACAGTATAAAATTTCACGTGAAAATGGTCAAAAGTAAAAGTGACTTGGAAACAGCTAGGTAAAGCCTGTAAACTTCGACGAAACGTTTCAGGAAGAAAGATGTTTCTCCCACTTCCCTGAGAACTCTGCCCCCCTCCCGCGGCCAGAGTGGCAGGCAACGATCGAAATTCCAAGACGAAGTTTACGAGATTCCAAGGAAAGCGCGAGTTTCGCTTGCGTTCATCGTTGCCTTTCTTCGCGTACGTACGTGTATAGGAGCTTGTAAGCATCGTTTTGTAACAGACACCAGTCAGCATCAACCGCGTACTGTCCCTCCTTTGATGGTACGCCAGAGCAAAAAAGAAACCGGTCGAGTCGGTACTTACGAAGAGGTTTAGCTTTCAGGGTTCATGTATGTATGTACATAGTTTGAAAAGAAGTTACGACCGTTCTCCTGGCCAAACGGAGGGAAAGAACTTTCCTGCGCCAATAATTTTTTGGAGCAAAAAATTATTCAGACGTGGAAAAGAAGCAGTTTCGTATTTAGGCGTTTTAACTAAATTGTAAATGGTTTCGACGTTACGCAAACGTTATTTCCTGGTACTTCTTGCACTATTGAACTAATATTATCAGCAAAATTTTACCAATCGCGACTTGCAAGTTATCAATGCTCTCACTAATAAATTCTCTTGGATAACAAGTCTAATAAAATAGTAAAACAAGCAAAATTCTACAAACGAACTTGGCAAATTATTCGACATAAAATTGTAAAAATTGTTTGTGCAGTGAAAGCTTGTAACAAACAACTCATTACTTGTCAATATACTAATATTAACAATTAGTAGTTTATTAGTATTATTAACTAGTAAATTATATCGATCTTTGACATTACATATATTAAGTATATCATTACTAAATTATTGTGCAAGAGAAGGCACTTGCTATTCATTTGAATGTAGAATGCGAAATTATTAGAGAACGCTATACAATTGTACGCTATTACATGGATTAAAATTTCTTTTATCTTTTTAATTTAAATTTTTTACAACTTTCGAAAATGCAACTGGAAATGCGCAAGAACCGTCTTATTTAAAGTAGTAGAAGTGAGATAATTTATTTATAATAATTTGATAACGAGATTATGTAGGTAGAAATCTTTAAGTAAACAGATAATATATTTGAAGATCATAAGATACGCATGATGATTCATAGAAATGAAAGATAATACTTCGTAGGACATACATATCTACGCGTTAAATCGAATGTAGTATGTATATATTTATGTGGAAAATTTTTGAAATGGTTTTTGCCCCATCATATTGAATTAACTGATTCTTCGTCAAAGAGAATAGATTAAATCCTTATTTCAATAATTTATGATAATACCAATAAATCAGTTGATAATGTTTGAAAGAAAATACGGTAGCATTTTAATTACTCCTAACGTTTTTCTTAATAACGACAGCTTATAAATTATTGTATATACCGCTTATGTTCACGCGATATTTTTTTACATACTTATTTAGTATGTAAATTCAATTCATGAAGTATTACTATATATCTATGAATCATCTCGAATTATTTCGAAGGCAAGACTAATTTTTCCGTACCGTTAATTCATTTAATATTTGCTCTTGTAACATACTAAAACGATTATTTTCTTACTTCTCTTCGTAAAACTAAAAGGATTTGTAAATTAGCCCTAATATGACTTTTCGAAAATGTTAGCAAAATAAAAAAGATCGAGAGAAAGCAGAATAACTAAGGAAAGGAAAAGAAAATAGGAAAGAAACAGCAATAAGAAAACAAGATAAACAAGAAATGGTTGAACTCTGTAAATTCATTCGCCGCGTCGGCCTTGAGATCGCACTCGGTTCTGCAAATGTCGATGCACATGCAAAGTGCGCTCGAAGCACGAACCTCCGTGTCTGCCTCCTCTTTTACACACTGATCGATATAGGTGCACGCATTAATAACTTGCTGCCTTTGCACCGTGACAGTCAAATCGGCTCACCCAGTGACTCATCCCGGCTCGCGCGAGTAGTATTCGAGTTTGCGCGAGTCAACTTGGAAAACATTTGGCTCGCTACGTTTCAGCATCGTCCCTGGGCGTTTACCTTGGCAAACTATTCCTCGGCAGGAGTTACGGATCCATTCAAGCGCCGCGCGGTTCGTGTTCGCGCAAAAGGAACAACGGCGATAGCAGAAAAATTCAGCGTTAAAGATTCCCAAGTTGGTGGAAACTTTTAATTAGCCACTGACAAAAGGCGTCGCCAGTTACGTTCGTTGAACAAAAGCGATAATAGGAGCAACGACGGTAAACTGACGGTACAATCGTTCGTCGCTTCAAACTTTCAACCAGTAATAACCTACAGAGCAAAAGCGTGCAACAGAGTGTACGTGGGAGAAAGTACAAGAGCACGGACTCGTGTCGAGTCACTGCACACATTCGTTGCATTCATATCTGAAACCTTGAAGACAGAGAGAGGCCGACAGGTGGCGAGTGGAACGACTCGAGCACACGGAACGCTTCTCAAAACCGTTTAACATCCGTTTAACATCCCTTTAAGCGTCTCCATGCCGGCCGACGAGTGACGTTAAATCAGATCTGACCGTGCGCGCGCGCGTTCGCGGTCCGTTCGAGTATTACGATGCAAAGAATTGTTACGGCATCTCTTGTACGAGAGATCCATCCATTCGCATAACTCTGCCTCACCACTGCACCGCGCGGTCGGGTTAAGAAGGACTCGATCAAGAAGCATACATAAAAAGAACAATGCCAGTGCGGCTGAAGACATGTGCCAGCTCGTGTCTCCTTCTATTCATGGGTAGGGGAACGCGATGAATATACCCTTGTTGAGTTTCAAAGTTACATACACTCCGTCGACTTCGCCAACCCCTCCTTCTTCACGGTTCCCTATATCCTCTTCCGCTCTGAATCAGAATTTTCCACATAAACCGCGACAACTTTTCTTATTGTTTCCGCGCCCATTCTAGACGCGCTTCACGGAATAAATCACTTCCAAAGAAACAAAGAAAGTTGTTCGTAAAACCTTCCATACGCTGCTACTACATACTATGCTTCACTGGATATATTAAAAATACAAGAGAAAAAATGAAAAGGAACAGGCTCAGTAGTAATCATTATTATCGTAAATACGTTGAAGAAAATCCAGCCAAGTTCAGCGAATCGACGACAAGATTTCCAAAGAAACCGGTTCGGGCTGAGAACCTCGTAGTTCTAATTCTAGTTAAGAAGAAACTTGGCGAGATATTAAATTAATTTGAGCGCGAACGCAGTCAGGACAAAATTTTCCCATGCGAGATCTATCCAGCGAAATGAATGATTTCTAGAGGCACGATAATCTAAAGAACACATCGTTCGGAGAAATACACAATACTTACACACATATATCTATGTACAGTGTACGCGCTCGACGCGTTGATTAGCACAATATCTCAAATCAATCGAGCAAGGAAGGACTAATAACTCCTAGAGAAATGATAATCCATTAGCGAAGCGTAATGACCTATAACCCATTAGGCGCAACGGTTACATGGAGAACAAGTTCGTCCACGTATTAGAGCGGCCAATTTATAACTTACTTCACGCTCGCTGGCGTCCCCGCGTAAGAACGTCCGAGAACGGCTCAAGTATGCGAGAGAGTACGCGTATAAAAGCGACCTCACGGGGCCGCAAGTATATACAAACGATTTTCTCTCTCTCCTCTATGCGCGCGATTCACCAGCATGGAAGCAGCAGCAGCAGCAGCAGCAGCAGCACCGATGAGTGAGTCCCGCGTACACTTATTTTCTCGTGGATGTGCCCATGTACACCTACGTGC
Organism: Bombus vancouverensis nearcticus; assembly: GCF_051014615.1. Lineage (NCBI taxonomy): Eukaryota > Metazoa > Arthropoda > Insecta > Hymenoptera > Apidae > Bombus > Bombus vancouverensis. Next base: position 13,134,764 of record NC_134923.1, read on the forward strand.
GTGCTTGCTACGTAATACGTACGCAGAGGACATAAAACTTGGTTCTCGTGTCTTCCCCGTCGCTCTTTTGCCTCCTTTCCCGTTGTCTCTCTCTCTCTCTCTCTGCCCTCCCTACCCCTTTCTCTTTCTGCTGTGTGATCGTCCCCAACGTTCGTCGCGTCAGCTCGACCTATGCGCGCGCGGCGCACACCTATACAGAGTTACAGCGGGTTAGGACAAGTGCGTAGAGAGCGGCAGAGAGTAGTTTCATGGAGTTTAGTTCCTCGTAGTGGATATGGCATCTTGACTCCTAGTAGTGGAGTGTGGCAAGCAATGGCCGGCCCGATCGATGTCTCGGCAACTTCCCACCCTCGACAGTCTGCCCCTCTCTTCACGACACGTCCCCTCTCACCCTCGCCCCGCTTTGGCACCCTACTCTCCGGCTTTCCTCATCCCAACCGTCAGACTCCCCGTCTCGCCCAACCACCTCCCGCTGTCCCCATCCTCCGACACATCGAACTAAATCCCGGAGCTGCTTACTGCTTCCAAGTCTGTTTACAATGGCGATGTGCTACCCCCATTATCCTAGGGTCGTACTTCACGTTCGGACTACATCACCTCAATGACGACAACAACGAGTTTCGTTTTCTTAACTTTGTATATTTCTTTCGAACGATCCACACCTTTTCTCCCCCCTCCCCCCAACCACTATCCAATATTCACGTAGCAGCCGTATCTCTATTTGTTTTATCTCGTTTATAGCGCGATTCCTGTAATCTGAAGTATTTCAGACATTTCCAGGTATATACGCGTATAGTATATTTAGCTTGGTCAATTTACTGGAAGATATTCCAACGACCGTAGTTATGTACAGCGTACTGTGGGGACCTTCTTTGACTGAGCAATGAATACGGAGATACATGATACGCGTCCGTTACTATCTAACCAATTACATCTCGATATCTGAGTGATCTAAATGATTAAATACTAAAGCATAGTCGATAATTTGAAGAAGAAACATTGGTAATAATCCTTAAATGCGTATTAGAATATATGGGACGTATTTGCACGATTACAAATAACCAATTTGTTGCAAGTATGATCAATGACGTCGTTTCTTTTGCGTGTTCCAGACGCATTGTTCCACGTTATTTACGTAATACATGTGCATTTATCTATTATTATAGCTATCCATGTCCGTTTTCCGCAAGACTGGCAGAAACGAATAGCAATATCTATATTTTCATTCCATTGTACAGGCACTGTAGAAATCGATTGCCTGTAGCCTGAATAGCATAGCAGTAATTACGCTTTTCCCTATTCTCGATTATTTGTACAAGAAGAAGCGGCCCATGACGAAAAGAAATCAGGGTGCATACGAAACAGTTTCCAACGTTCCGCTGGCTGCTCGCATAGAAATTGTCATATATCTTTTTCTCGAATCTGTACGACACGCTCTAGTATCTATCGAATACCATTTGCGAGCGATACCGGGGCACTTAGTAGTGGAGAAAAAAATGCCATTGGGTCCAATCTCGGATTTATAAACGTTTCTCTTTCTGTAAGTTTCTGCGCTCTAATATCATAAATGAAAATACCTCTTTTTGACTAATTTATAAATAGTATTTCTATGTTCTTTTCAATCGTGCTGAAATTAAGAAAACACTCATATATTCAATGCATATGATACTATCAGACAAGTTATCATCCTTCTACATGAATACAATTGTAATGAAAAGCTTCAAGTCAACATATCCGGTAAAATTACTATCTGTCCGAATCGCATACAACTGGCAGGAAACGGCGAAAAACGTGCCCTCTATCGTGCAGATTTTTGATTACACGACATCTAACGGAAAGCCTCGTCCTCATGCTCGACGAAACTTGAGCGACGAAACCGAAAAGAGGAGGAGAAACCTATAGCTCGTCTCTCTCCCCTGAGAGAAGTATAGCATACCCAATAGTTGAGTCAGGTCAGTTTGCTAGCCTTACATAAAAGAGGCTAAGTAACGACGAAGAGAAAGAAGATAGGAAACGTTATAAGATATACACACAGGATGAACAGGGCAAACCTGAAGAGAACAGTGCTGCGGGAGAAGAGAGGCATCGAGGCAAGGAGAGTAAGGGCAACAAGAGAACGGGTGGGGGCACCTGTTACAACCGACCAGACCGTTCTTTCGCTCTCCCTTTCCCTCTTTGTCGTGCACTCATCCACATGCCACTTAGGCTGTTACATTGAAATTTCTACGGAACGATCGGATATATACAGCGCTTCTAAAATGAGCGAACAAATTTTGGATGTGTATACTACTACACTACCATAAACGTTTCGTCCATAACGGGACAAGATGAACTGTTCGTGCTTACTATAGAACAGAGACTACTACGCTAATCGTTTAAACGATACGTACGTGTTTTGACTTGACGATACATTTATGTATATAGGGTGTTCTAAAAGAGAGACAAGCATTTCGGATCTAATAGGATAATCTGATTACTTCTAATAAAATTTCTAAAATTTTATGACTAAAAAATAGAATAAATATCCATTGTCATGTTTGTTAATGTAAAATAGTTCGTCGAGCTTTATTTTTAAATTCATATTAAGGTAAGTTTCCATATAAAAAATATAATCTGTATTTTTCAATTTTATTAAACCGATGCAATGCTAATTTAACGTTACATGCACACTCTATGATTTTTACAGTTACCTCACTTCCTTACATAAGTAGTATCTCTTAGAAGACAACTTGGAGGAAAGTTTGAATGACAATATATAAATAGGTATGCCCATAAGCTTTGTGTAATTGTAGTCATCCGATAAGTTGTATTTCTCGTTTAAGCCAATTCCTGGGGGCCTTAACGATGTTCACCTTGAGGATGGGAAAAGATCCCATGGACACGGAGGGGAAATACTCCCTTTCGAGTTATGGCTATCTTTTGTTTGCGACAGAGGTTTGCAAGGATAGCTGGCTAGTTTGCAAGCGTTTAAAATTGAAATAAGTATTCACCGTTAACGGTTAGAAATGGTTTTCTTTCCTAACAGAAAACTTCTCGCACGTTCTCAAGCTACTTTGAATTCTGTCACGCGAAACTAGGATGTAATTTGAACATTGGCGACGATAGCAGTGTAAACGAACAACTTTAACTACCTTCGTGAATGAGACTACAAATAATATATTCGCATAATTGGATCTTAACCAGCACCCGTTAATAATCTAATCGGAGTAACTATAATGCAGATAAGTTATGTATGATTAGGTGTGGTAGGCCAGATTAAAGTTATTTGAGATTTTTCAAGGACTATTAATCACAGATATTTCAAGGTCAGTTTCACCTTGTCAACCGAGGTCACATATTCCTATCATGTCCATGTAATATAGGTAACCCCAAAATACATTCTGTAAGATAAGGTAAATTGTCCTTAATTGTTTGTAAACCACTTTCATAAATATCAACAAATATTTTGTTATCATGACTAGGTACTTGTCATCAATATTTTTATAAAAGTATTTAGTAAACGACTAGCTAAAATTATACTCTATTCAACTCGTTAAACGAATTCGGGACGTACATTCGGGAATACAAGTAAGTATTCACAGTGATTTTATAAAAAGAAATTCAGTATGTTTTTCTTCTAAATCAGAAAAATCCCTGTAACGAACAAAAAATGACTGCGACCTATAAAAAAGAAAAAGTCACTTCCGCGGCTGTGAACGTGGGATCTGTCCCCCATCGTGAAGGTAAACAAAACGCACTCGAAAAGCTTTGGTCGTTTATTTTAGAAACAGCCTGTAGAGCGCCGCTTCTCTCTGCAGCCCGTGGACAATCGACGTAACCACTCTCTCGTGCCTTTTACCGCACTTGTACGGATCCCGGACGAAGTGTAACGATGCCGAGAGATCGATAATAACCGCCGCGGTTTGGTTCCACCCGAGCCTCGTACGAGACAGGGACACTTTTTTCCTCCCCCCTCTCGACGATCCTGCTATCTCTCTCTTTATCTGGCCAGCTTTCGTCATCTCTCCTCCCGTTCCTCGTCGTGGCGATTTCACGCTTTAATTACGCGACAAAAAATGACGGAAGAGCGACGACAGGGAACAAAGCCTACACAAACTTCGCTCGTGCATCCTTGTTTATACTTGTCCGCACGTTTTATTTTTTTGAAACTTTTATTTTCCAAATAAATGTTTATCCTTCGATGAAAATAATAGCCATCGCTGCGTTAAAAAGGAAAAAAATCGAAAATCGATTATCCGTAATGGTACTTCTAATTTAACTACAAACGTTCGAGCAATTTAAGATTCGAAAATACGACACTCGTTCATTTTTCGCATTATCGCGTCATTATCAGTGCAGGCGATAACATTTCTGAAGAGGTACATAGGTACGTGTTCCTGCGACGCATCTGTATCCCATCGAAGACTATGCAAGTCGTGTAATGAACTGATTTAGCTGAGCGCGCGCGTTATACGACACGCCAATACGACAAACAGGCAACAATAATCAAACAAATTTCACGAACGCTTGAAACGTTGCTCTTATTTCGGATGCTTAATAATAGGTAACTATAGCTAGATAGTTTTGTAAAAAGAAAGGTGACAGCGTCGCACATTTAACCGGATAGTTTCGTGTTTAGGAGATGATGACATGACGTTGCTTTCGAGCGATACATAATCGCAACATACGTATCTTTCTGTGCGACCCGAGTCTGGAACAAACAATAACAAATTCATTCTTCCGACGACCTCGTGGTTCACTATGAACCATGAATCATCGATAAATAGTAAACCAAATGGCAAGAAAAATTCTAAGCCACGCACCGTCCCACGACCCGTACGCGCGACATATTCCTTAACCGAATTGAACGCGATATATGACCCGATTATGTCCAACCGTCGGTTAACAAGCACTAAGAAGACTACTATCGATCTACTAGTTGACGAAACCAAACAACCGAATTATAGTCGATATTTACAAAGTAACATTCTGTCATAATAAATACTATATATATATTAGAATAAATATATATCGTGATGTACGAATTGTCAGGCAATTAGCAAAGAGAACGCAGAAAAAGAAAGGGAGACGTTAGGCGGACAGCAAAGATATTCTTGGGAACCGAGAGGGCCTAAATAAAGGAAAAACGCGATTGGTCAGTGACGGTGGCGCGAAAACAGACCTCCTTCGTTAAACTGAGAACGACTTAACTTTCTCGAAGGATAACGCCTTCCCGTTTCCTTTCTCCTGGACGATTGCAGGAGATGGATTTACGCGGCGCCAACGAGGAAAACGTAAATATACGCGCGATGCCGCGCGCATACACACGGCCAGCCGTGAGTGGGTTTCTAGTAAAAAGAAACAGAAGTGTCGCGACGTGAATACAGGTCACAACATCGCTGAATAAGCAACCGAGCGCGTGTATACCCGCTGCTCTCCGCGTTCAGCAAATTACGTAAGGCCAGAACAGGAGCTCGTTTAAATACCGACACAATCAACGATGAATAAGTTACCCGTGCATGTGGCGCGCGCACCGGCGCGGTGAAACGAAATAAGGGAAACGTACGCGACGCGTTCGTTCCATATTCGCGTTAAATTCGGCGAAAGTTACGCAATCCAACATACCGTTTGGCGCCGACGTCCTGTAAGACTTGCTATTAGCCATCGAACTATGCGTACATACCGAAATTTTCCACTACTTTCGCATTCTACATTTCATTTCTACATTTTGTATTTCACATTACAGTACACACAAACACCAAAAAGTATTTCTTTCATTCCCCATCATTCTCTTCCCCTTTTTCTCCTTTCATCGTCTTCATTTTGTTTGTATAATATTATTATTACACTGTTAGGTGTTGTTTCTCATCGGAAAACGCGATGTCACGCTTCTAATATTTTGCAGTCGTTCGAACCCTACGCATTTCAGATTAGTAGGTCGTTAGCATGCTTTATCGTTTCGAACGGAAGCTTGTTAACCAAGTCCAGACAAGAACATCGAACTCGTGGAAAAACCAAACCAGTGCGTGTGTTGAAGTTGAAGTGTAAGTGGCATTGATTATGTTACAAAATATTTTTCAACTTCACTTATGCATGCACGAAAATCCAATTATGTAAACTTCGTGGTTATGTCATTTTTAATTTATAAATATCCCTTTTGTATATTATTTTTTAATAAATAATAATTGCAAAAATTTTATCAAGTTATTAAACCACGGAAGGACCAATATAATTAATACTTAATTCGTGTTCGTATTATAATCTTTCTCAAAAAAGAAATAAAATAACACGATTATTCTTTTTTATCGTATCTACTTTTCGTTACTTCACAAAATTAAGAAAAACTTTTTTTTTTTAAATTAGAAAATGGTAAAAGAAACGACTAAAACTAATTAAAAAATTGAGGATAGATGGAAAAGATCGACAAACTTTTAAAATTAATTAAGTTCGTTATATTAGTTGTGAACACTAAAACGTTGTATTGTAAGAGAAGCAAGCGATATATCAAATCAATCAAAGGATGCGGGTTGCACGAACACGTATAAAAGATTCACGCGACAACAGCGGGACACCAGGAAACAGGACGGAAAAAGTTGAGAACCACTAAGTGCGTTCGCGGTGTCACCCACAAGCACGAATGATAATCGTTTTCGCAAAAGTTCGCTCGAACTCTGAGGAGGATGCTAATTTGTAGCACGAACGTGGTGCGATAATTAGCGACGCGTGTAAACGCGTTCCTAAATTATGTTCTCGCTTAAGAAAATTCTCTGGGATAGCGAGCGTGTGCGTATGTAAGTCTCTCGCGTGAAAAACGCAAAACACATTAATATGGTGTATATCACGAGATAAATAGATATGGAGAAGACAGGCTGTCGACGGAAGGAGCGAGAGATACAAATGAATGATATTCTAGAAGCGTCTATCCAAATGGCGGTCAGTCGCATGATACGTACACTTAGCAGGATAAATGATTTACATCAGACTGTACTGCACCATAGGCATTTCGCTCCTCCGACATGCTCTTCGAACGGCAAATCAAACATTTCCAGTAACGTGATTTATTAAAATGTAAAGAGGGAACATCACGCGAACTTGATTCGACCGAGTTCTCAGATACGTGTAAGTACCTGTGCATACACAGATGGACGAAGATTGAAAATTCCCTGCGAATGTTTCTTTTCATAAATGAAATTTCAAAGCATACAGCGCAAAGTGCTGCCACCTAGTAATAATTCATAACAATTTTCATACTCGTCTGATATGTCAGAAAATTCACCTGGTTCGCACGTGCGTTTTATAGCGTAACCATAAATCGAAGGAAAATCGTACGATTCGTTCCACGCGGTAATTTAACCGGTGCAGATTTATTTCGTACAAGCACCGTTATTATACTCCTTACGTGTCGTGATAAAACAGATAAGACGTTTAATTACCCATTGGAATCCTACTCGAAAAATTAACATATTGTAATGAACTTGCATATTATAGTAAAGGATGTTACGCGTCTATACATACAAATAAGTATACCGAGGGAAATGTGAGAAGCACGAACATGTAACGTTTCATCGGAAAGGTTGAAGCGTTGCCGAAGGTCAACGTCAAGATACGATTACACACAATTCAGTGGAAAAGAAAGTATTTAAGTGTCGAATAGTTCGGGTTTTGCGAGGCACGAGTCGAAAACTCTGTATAAGTTTTTAAGAGTCGAAAAGTATGGGTACAAAGAGGAGGAAAGATAGAATAATCGGGCCAGTGGCGAGAGCGGAGGGCTGAATAAAAAGAAAGGCGCGTGGCCGTTGCTGGCGCGGCGTCTCCCGCCATATCACACTACTCCAGCACACTCGCACACCAAGTGTCATACATTCGCCATATACATATAGAGAGACGGTGGAACGGTTAAACGAAGAACTATGTATGCACTGTATTGGTACGTTCAGAGTAGAGACGGAAGATAGAAACGCATACAAATACACACGCACGAACCCGCGGAATTTTCTCCGGTGCGTGTGTGCACGCATGCACCGTGCACACCAGGGGCCGCGCGAGCGACGCACACGGCGTATACTGAGCCTCTCGGCGGCGCGATCTACGTGAGAAAAACACTGACTAACCTGTCGGAGGCGATTCTCCCAGTATTCCTTGGTCCACGGTACTCCTGGGTACTCGTGTATTTTCACCGGCTACACTGCGATCACCAAACTATTCACTCTCTCACACGGCGTTCTTACGATTGTGTCTCGATCGGGGGTATAAGCGCGGCGCCTTGACTCTGTATTACAATTCACACGGTTCTCGCGGCGTCCACGGGTGACTTCGAGCCTCCCGTGGAACGATACTCGCTCGGATACGGGCTCTGGGGTCACACGCGCCCGCCCGACGCCCCAGTTCTTACCGAAAATCTCTCGATTCGACGAAAAAATTGGTCGACAATGCGCGGAACTACGTTCGCGACTGTCTCCCTCGCTGGAGGAAAATGGCGGCCCCCGGCCATCCGAGTGACTCGCGCGCGCCACCGATGCTCTCCGTCACCGGCCGAACATACCCGAATATCGCCGATCCTTTTCGAAGCCTCTACCGAACGGTTAAGTTAAATATCCGCCGAATTTTTCCAACAATTTCCAAAAATCTTTTATTCAAAATAATCTGACTTTCAAAATTTTACTTATCGTTATATCTAATCACAGATGAAAAATGTGTTGATTTTATATTTATAAGCGGAATTAGTTTTGTTACAGGGCCATTAGCTTCTTCATCCTGATATCATGCATTTGAATTATTTAATGTTTACGAGAAATTTATACGCTTTTGTAATGGAAAGAATCCATAAAAATTTTCTATTTAATTAGCATTTAAAGTTAAAAAGTATGGAAATAACATGTTAATATTAGCGAATAATCGAAATAAATTTTTTTTATGAGGGATGCACATGTGATTGTTTAAGATTACCATTATTTAACTGAAACCGGAGATAGTAATAAAGAATTTTTCAAAAGCTCACCTTTGTATAAAATCTTGTACACTTTGCGAGGGAAAAGCTGCACATCACATTTCCAAAACATTCAATTACGCGTACGTTGTTAGCATTTTCTATTCAGTTACGTTGCACTCGGGTTACACGTTCAAATTTCGCGATTGGTCAAAACCAAAAATTAATCCGCTCCAGTGACCAATCAAAAACGCCAAGAATCATTGGCAAGAATAAGATATAATACATACGTTAAATAAGATTATTAACGTAAAGATAAATGGCAAGATCTTTTGCACTGGTATTACGGGTACCGTAATTTCCTTCGCCGCTATAAAAAATCGCAAAATAAATTCTACTTTGATAGAAACAACAATAAATTCTTTAATTGGTAACAAATAGTTGAGTCAGGTTCAGTCACATGATTTAGTCTGAGGATCATCCCTTATTTCTATCGTTAATAGAGCCATCTATTGTAACGTTATAATACTAACGTTTTTATCATGCGTAAACAAAATGATAATTATCTCTATTAAAATAGAGCAAGAGCTTTCACCATTCTTGAAAATAGTAGAGTGTCAAATTAGTTGTATTCATCATTCTGTGCTTATATCCGCAATTTGTACAAAAAGAGATGAATAACTATGATACATAATAGTAAAGTGTATTAGCTCTGACATAATAAATATAATTTTCTTCCAATTTTTAAGTATAACATTTCGCGTTGTTTGAGCATAACCAATATGTCAGACGTTAAAAGCCTCGAATACCCAACGTTAAAGGTACTTAATACTTTTGTAATTGTGTTATGATCTTTTTGTTCATCTACATAAATTCCTTAGAAACGTTCGAGATCTTTGACAGTTCTTTATCATTTACGAGACTTGCGCTATTTTGTACTAACTTCATGAGCTTTATTATATTTAAATTTACGGAGATCCTGTTACCATTTATATTAATAAATTAATGCGCAATATCGTGTTCTTAGGTTCCTTATGAACTCCTCAACAAAAAATTTCGGTTAGCACAAAAGGTCATAGATAGGGAAGCTTCATACGTACAAACAGCAGCTAATGAATTAATAAAGGATAATAAAACCTCTGTTCCTGCTGGGGAGATGAGCCTATTATTAGGTGGAGTTGTGGAGAAACTTCAAACCTTAAAGAGAAAGGCGCACGAATCTATTACAGAAGAGTTGCAAGCAAGCATGGTTTGCAAAAGACGTCTAGAACATTTAAAAGAACACGCCAATACCGCACCGAGTGTTGTGAATCAGTGGCGGAGACAAAGGCTTGATAGAATGCTGATAGAATATTTCCTTCGGAAAGGCTATTATACAACTGCAACTAAATTAGCAGATAGTAGCGAGCTTAGAGATTTAACAAACATAGGTATGTTCGATATTAACGCTACTCAGTATTTTGTGAATATGAATAATATTGTTTGTTTCGTTTCATATTTTTAGATGTTTTTATGGTATCCAGGGAAGTAGAAACGTCTTTAGCAAATCATGAAACTGCAAGGTGTGTTGGATGGTGCTATGACAATCGATCTAAGTTAAGGAAATTAGGAAGTACTATGGAATTTAATTTACGCGTGCAAGAGTTTATAGAGTTAGTAAGGCAGGATAGGAGGCTTGATGCTGTCAAGCATGCTAGAAAATGTTTTACCAATTATGATGATTACCAATTGCAAGAAATTCAATGCTGTATGGGACAATTAGCATTTCCAGCAAATACGTCTCTTAGTCCATATAAAGATTTGTTAGATGAAAAGAGGTAAGTATATTTATTAAGTTATATGTTATTAATTCTTATAATATATGGCATGTATATTTATAAAATATAATATTTACAGATGGGATAGATTAATTGAGCAATTCAGGCATGAAAATTATAGACTTTTCCAATTAGCAACTCAAAGTGTTTTTACAGTAGCATTACAGGCAGGTTTATCGGCATTAAAAACACCTCAATGTTATAGTGCAAACAAAGAAGGGAGAAATCCAAATTGTCCAGTATGCAATGAAGCTCTTAACGAATTAGCTGTTCCATTGCCTTTTGCTCATTGTTCACAGTCTAGACTTGTCTGTAGTATTAGTGGAAAACCATTAAATGAATATAATCAACCAATGATGATGCCAAATGGATATGTATATGGAGAACAAGTAGATAAGCTTGTTTCTTATAAAACATAATTATTAATTTACTAAATTAACTTACTATATTTTATTTTAGGCATTGGAAAAGATGGCTCAAGAAAACAATGGTACTGTAATTTGTCCAAAAACCAAAGAAGTGTTTCCGTATAAAAAGATAGAAAAAGTGTATGTTATGTAAAAATTACTGACTCAAACACACAATTTGTATTATATACAATGCATCTTTCATATTCTAACTTGGAATATTTACTGTTTAATACTGTATACCGATATTAACAAAGGGAATAACTTCTATTTTTAAGGAAATATTTTTTTGCAAATTAATTAATTTGTGATCATCTACTAGAATAAAATGTGATACATATGAATAATGTGTGTTATGGAAAACGTTCTAATTTTTCGATATAAAAAGATATAAAAATTACTATGATAATGTAAGTGGTTATTAAACATGAAATCAGATTTTTGTCCTTACTCATTTATTTAACATCATTTCTACAATAAATTGAACAATTAAAACAATTCCATAAATCTACGTTTCAAGACGCATTTTTTGTAATGTTTGAACTTTGTAAGTATATTACAGTGATTCGTATTTATATTTATACTTTGCATGCCCAAAAATTTTACCATAATAATGGTAAGATTTGTGTTGTAACATTGATGTATTCTGGCTCCTACTTTGCTATACAATTTTTTGTTGTTTCTTTTTCATGTAAAAAACAGATGTACCACCATTCAAATACTTTTTAAAGTGAATAATTGTATTGTATATGTCAACGAAGAAAGTCTAATCTACCTAATGATATGCATTAAGCAATTTTAGATGACATATGTCCACAAGTTAATTGATATAAAAATATCCTTTCTACGCTCTACCAGCTTTAAGTTCAATGATTTTCCAATCATTGGTTTTATTGAATTTTATCTATAATTTATTGTCTGAATTGCTTTATGCAGAGGATTGTCCTTCTAGGAATTCGGATTCTATATTTTAGAATAAAATTTGTGGTCAACCTGGGGTACAATATTTGAGGTAATTTATGGTTTACCATTAGCAAGATTTGTTTATATATATATATACACACACATATATATATATATATATATGGTTCTGATAATTTAGCTGAGCATAATTTGAAAGTGTATAGGAATATTAGTTATAATTGTATGTGTGAATTGATAGAAATAGAGCATAAACAGTATTATAAACAGTAAAACGGTATAGCTTACGAGATGGTGTATACAATAAAAATGCAGATTTATAATTGCCACATGTTATTACATGTAGAAGCACTTAGACAGTATTTACAGATTTTACTAACTGTACCAAGACAGAAGTTCATACTTAATGATGTATACTTTTCTCTCTCTTTTTTCTTTTTTTTTTTTTTTTGTTATAGTGAAAATAACATGTGTACACATATGTACATATGAGTTAATACATGTAATAAAATCTATTAAAAGTAACTATATTTTTAATTTTGTCAAATAATAACTTCACATTTATTATAAATAAGGATAAGCAATAAATAATAAAATAGTACACATTATAAAGTAATAATAAGAGAACGCGTCTTTCCACTCAATGTAAAATATGCGGCACTTCGTTTAGATGTAAACAAATAGTAGGTCATGTCATAAGTAATATCGTTTCTTATCTTACTTTAGATAAACTTACGTATCATGTTTCGCTGACATGTTTTTATAGGAACTTCTCCCTTTGTTTTTCTCTAATTATTGAAACAATTAGATCGGTATTTTTCACATTAAAGGAAGTTATAAGATGAGTGTCAGCGAAAACTATTTGCAGCATTACATACTATACAAACTTAAAGAAGGCAGTGCAACTAAGGATACTGTTAAAAATGTTTGTAAAGTATACGGTGAACACGTTTTAAATCTGAGAAAATGTCAAAAAATGGTTTCCGAAATTTCCGTATGACGTTTTTGAATTTTCTAATGAACACAGGTCCGGCCGAAGTGTAACGTTCGATGTCGACGCATTAAAGGCTGTGATTGAAGTAGAATCTTCTTAGACTGCTAAGGAAAAAGTAGGTAAATGCATACATGGATGATTAAAAGTAAACGGAAGTATTAATTTTACTCATTGAAAGTTCGTGTCAAAACGCGGCGTTACTTATGCTATGACCTATTTCTTTTTTTCGTAAGTATATGAAATAAATATTATATTAGAGTCTTAGTAAACTTGTTAGACATTATGATATTTCAATTTTACATATTACCTTAGCCTTCTTTTTAATATACAATATGTTGATTGAACAGAAAGCATAGCAAACACATGATATTACATTATAACATGGTAAACATATAGAAATATGTCTAAATGAAAAAAGAGTAATAATTAGAAATACAAAACAAAGTAAATGAAACAAACACATATTATTGTCTTGAATTTTATCGAGATTAACATTAATCATATCATTTCCAAATTACTTCCGTTTTGTAGAACATTTTGAATTATTTGAAAAGACAAACACTAATTATCTAATATTTTAATAAAAAAAGAGTGATATATAAAACTAATACTAAAATCATACAAAACACAAAATGTGTTTGTAATACAAATATACTTACAAATGTACCTTGTAATAACAAACGGTAAAGATATATTATAAAAAAAACCTATTACTGAAAATCAGAATACAAACATACAAAATATAATAAAACAATTGAAAATGGATGATTAAAAATTATGAAAAGCTACCCTGTGCAAAATATTTATGTACCTTGGAAAAAATATTTGAATATGCTCTTATATGCACATGTGTGTGTTTCAACATGGTAAATATTTTTAATTGTTCGCTATAATCAGCACATTACTAAACATTTAACAAAGAAGAAAATCATTTTCCATTTTAACATCTTTGTTTTCTAAATAGGATATAGCTCAGTCCTAAATTTTGTTAAATTGTCAGTATGAAAAGTTTACAAACCACAGTCTTATTATAAATTTGGTCTATGTAAATAACAATTATTAATTGTACAGATCTTTTATGTGCTTATTTTAGCGGCTTCGAGTAAACTGATGCATGTGAAAAACTTAATAATATATGGATATTAAGGCTTATTGGTCCAATTTAGTATTAATAGTTGCATTAGGGCAGTGATTAAATATTAATCTCACAACTATGAACTTGATGTAATAACAGAGATCTCTATCATTTTTTCTTTTCAGATTTTAAATATTCCATTATGAAATATTTGTTCTCAACAATACAAATTCGATTCTTTGAGGTATTGTTTAATGTTTGTATTTGTTTTTCTTTTTTTTTTTTTATATTGTAACAAAAAGATTCATAGCATTTTAAAGAAGTACGAGACAAACAAATAAAAATTATTAACATTTTACTTTGCCAGATCATCTTATAACATCAAAATTTTCAGCTTCATCATTAAGTGCAGAGAAATCTATTAAATTCGTTTAATATCATAAATAGAGTAATGTCAAAATTAAATTGAACTTTATATTGATGAACTTTCATCTTATTCTTTTCCTTGCGCTCATCTTCTTTTGATTTTCCTATCAAGTGAATGTCTTTAAACATGGATTAATATTTTATTATTGAATGTTGTATGCATTAAGATAATTCAAATGATATATTTGCTACCAAGATGGGCATAACCATAGAAAATAATATTCCAGTAAAGAGCCCTGTGATTAATGATGCTGCCCCAAACATACCAGCTGTTGCCATATATTCAGAATCTACCATTCTAAAATAAAAATTCGCTCTCTAATATGTTTCAATATTAAAAATAAAAAAAAAAGGAAAAGATTTTATTTTTTCTTATCGTATAAATCTCACCTCGGACAATACATCATGGATAAAGAGGAAAAATAGCCACTACTTATTCCCATTGTAACAGCGATTAGAAAATAAATCCAGTCATTACTAATGTACACTGGTAATATTCTTGAAACACCACTTGGTTTGTAATTACAGAATAAAAACAATGGTATATAGAAAACACGTAAAAGAACTGGTATTATTAAGTACTTTTTACTAGGCTGCAAAGAAAAAAGATAATGATTTAAAAATTAGTTTCTGCATTTATTACTTAACGGATTTCGATTAAAAAATTTACTCACCCACTGAACCAACGATGCGATTGAACTGCCAATGAGAGCAGTGACGTTGAACGTGAGAAAACACATAACAGTACTGTAATAATTTGATGAAACTATAAAATTAGGATCCGAACGAACTATGTCAGATTGAACAGATGGAAATAGAGAAAGAGTTACGAAAAATATGAAAAATGTGTTGAAGCACTGAGGAAAACATTGTTTAAATATTTTCCAGTATGGCGGTGTGTTATGTTTGTCTCTTGCATTATTTTCTAATTGCCTTTTATTTATTCCTTTCTGATGTAATAATTCGCGGTATCGGTAAAATCTCTACAATCAATAACAATTCATGTAAAACATTATACTTAATCTATAATAAAATTGATAAGAAAATTGTAAATCTTACATTTATCGGTAGTGCAAAATAAGTATCAAAGCATGCAAGAAGAATAAACAGAGCAGTTATAAAGTAATATATTGCCGCAGTCCGAGGATTTGGTGCCATATACTGAGCAAGAAAGTTAATCATCGCTGTAAATGTTCCACTTATATTCTGAAAGTAACATAAGAGTAATATAGTTGAACATGTACATATTACATGAAGTTTTATATCACAAAACTGTACAAGTCGGTGTTTACCGAGCCTAAGATAACAGCTCCTGTGTACTTTGTTGGTAACTTTGCCACC